>NC_052501.1:51119535-51230181 GCF_016617805.1 Bactrocera tryoni
TTATACATTCTATTAATGTATGTATGTATGTCAACTCGTTTTTGTAATCACACGAATTCCCTTGTGGCACAACGAGCATTCGCTCCCTGACAACTTGCAGCGTTTAACAACTTTTTACCATACGCTTCTTTGTGTCAACTGATACTTTATCCGATTTCTTTATAGCCACCCTTTTTTGGTACTATGCGCAACAGCAAAAGACAATGCAAAAAGGAACAAAAACAGAGAAAATGTAGCCCCAGTATAACATTGTTTTTGTTGTTGTTTGTTGACACATCTTTCGCATTTTGTTGTTGTTTGTTGTTGTTCTGCATATATGCATATAGATGTACCGCGAAATTTCATGCATTTTTCATTGAAATGCACAAAGCAATCACAGCCGACACTGGTGGCGCTACCAGCTACAGCAGAATACCAAGAAATTGTGCCACCAAAAAACAAGCTTGACACAAAAAAAATTGCCAAAAAATAGTAAAAGAAAAAATATTTTAAAAACACAAACGTGACATGTATATAAAACAGCCACATTTGTAGGTATGTGTGTGTGTGAACATGCAACATATTTCAACATGTTGCATGGAAATCTGCCACCGAGCACCCCAAGCAATTTTGCGGCGGTTTGGCGTAGCTGTTTGCGATACTTGGTTTTTAGCGTTGAGTCAGTTAATTGGGATTTGAGGCGAGGGACTTGTGCTGAGAGGTAAGCAAGGGACAGCGGACACTCAACTGGGGTCGTGATAGGGATTGTAAATAATAGCTGGTTGCAGGTTATTGCCCTAAGCGCAAACGCGATCGGATTGGTAACAACATAACTTCCTGGAAATATAGAGGAGCCGGTTGCCTCAACTCTGCCCCTCCAACATCTTCCGTAATATAACTAACAGAAACTAGAGATAAGTTTATACAAGATGAAAATTTGTCTTAGCGATTAACTTGTCATACCTTCGAAAACCCGCGCGAATGGCCTGGATTTGATATATTACAGACTTAACCTTCTGGGATTATTGTAACTGAAATGAGACTCCAGCCTTTTTGTTGAACTTCCATTATATATTTCTTTTTCTATTGCTTATGTTGTATATATTAACACACTGATATCCCTGACCTCCTGCAATCGTTCCTTGCAACCCAACAATGCCAGCGCTTAAATAACGGTCTAAAGTGCTGAACTAATTAAAATCGCTTTGTTATAGTAAAACAAAGGCGCTGTTAATGAAATTTGTGCTTTTTGTGCAACTACAACGATTGAGTGTGTGTGCAGCATTTGCGCTAACGCTCTTAATTGCAGCAACGAACTCGCCAGCGAAGTGCCGGTGCATATGCGCCTAAGTGTATGCTATAGTAACTTGCGGATAACTCTTTGACGCTGCGGTGTGAATGGGGCTACTCGCTCGTTCACCTTGTGTTATTAACTCGTTGGCTGATGTTGTTGCTAACGCATTTGTTGTTGTTGTTGTAGCTACTACATCCTGATATTGTTGTCAAGTTCTTTGCATGATCTTTTCAGTTAAGAATTCTTTGCTGTACTTTGATTGTTGCTGTTGTTGTTAGCGCGCATTGTTTAAATGTACATTTTTTCTTGATATTGTTGTTGTTATTAACTGTTAACTTGGCTTTTGTTTAACTTTTCGCAAACATCTACAGCTTTTGCGAGTTTTTTTTATGACTTTTTGTTTTAGTCTTTGATCACTCTCAAACTTCTTTCATTAGCAACGCGTTTTTATTACAACTTTTTTGTTGTTGTTGCTATTGTTATCTGTAGTTTAATGTACACACAGCTGGCAAATATATCTATGCATTGTAATCACCGTGTTTTTGTCACGTTTCGTTTTGTAAATTAACGGTGCGTTTTTGCTGGTTCCAGCTCCAAAGTGATTTGAGTCCTTCCCCGGCCCTCGCTCCGAAGCTGAATTGTGTATGCGCGCTCTGTTGCTCCATCAGCTGCTTTTTTTACGCCACTTGTGTTGCGCTTCTAAGTTAATTACTGTCACTGGCAAACACTTCAGCGCCCAATTGTCGTCGAAGGGGCTTTGTTGCCCTCCGCTGTGCTTTTCGTTGACCACTTATAGTCATTAACGTAGCACTTTAGTGTGTTGCCTTTGTCGCTTAGAAAAGTTAGCATAATTTTTACAAAGTCTGCACTGTTTTATTAATTTTATTATTAAAAAAAAGTTGTGAAAGAATATGAAATCTGATAAAAGCTGGAGAGAATATGTTTGGAAAAATTAATATGAACTCTTAGAAAGCTATGGACTTAAAATGTTTTTCAAAAAAAATTGTTTTTTTTTTTAAACCGAGAAACAATAATTTTTCGGGACTAGTTTTTTGGGACTAACTTTCGGGATCCCGAACAATTATGACATTTTGGAGTGAGTAGAAAACGTTCGACCTCAAAACGTGAGCGATTTTCGGGTACTCCTGAAATTCTACTAAATGAAAGTTATAGAAACTTAAGGTAACGCTTCCAAAGTTCAAACGCTCAGCTTAGTCCCGATTAATTTCTTCAAAGCTTCCCGAACAAATTTAAGCTAAGTTTTGTATCATACAATGCGGATCCCGAAATCAATTCCAGAACACTTTATACTTATATACTTTCTTAAGTATATATATATGTAACATACTAGATGTATGTCGTTACATAAATTATATTCAGCAAAGTCAGGTCAGCGGGGGAAATCCGGACCCAATCTCATCTCGTTGGACTAGATTGTGGTACTGATACCGCGGCGGAGACCACGCGATTGTTGAAATACTGGACAACATTTTGCGATGAAAACTATGAAAGATTGCAGATGTCACAAAAGCACAGAAAAGTTTTTGAAGGGTATTTCAAAGATTGTCGAATAATTTTATGCAAATTGTGGTATTGAAAAAAATGTTAGATCGACGAAGCGCTTCGAACCTATCAAAGTGCTTATAAGGTCACTTATTTTGTCGGCATTTTTTTCTTTCATTACTTTTATTTTCTTTTCTTATATTTTTATACTCTCGCAACAAAGTTGCTAAGGAGAGTATTATAGTTTTGTTCACATAACGGTTGTTTGTAAGTCCTAAAACTAAAAGAGTCAGATATGAGGTTATATTTATATACCAAAGTGGTCAGGGTGATGTCTGTCTGTCCGTCCGTCCGTTCGTGCAAGCTGTAACTTGAGTAAAAATTTAGATATCATGATGAAACTTGGTACAAGTATTTCCTGTCTCCATAAGAAGGTTAAGTTCGAAGATGGGCAAAATCGGCCCACTGCCACGCCCACAAAATGGCGAAAACCGAAAACTTATAAAGTGTCATAACTAAGTCATAAATAAAGATATCAAAGTGAAATTTGGCACAAAGAATCGCATTAGGAAGGGGCATATTTGTACGTAATTTTTTTGGAAAAGTAGACGTGGCCCCGCCCCCTACTAAGTTTCTTCTACATATCTCGGAAATTACTATAGCTATGTCAACCAAACTCTATAGAGTCGTTTCCTTCAGGCATTTCCTTATACAGTTCAAAAATGGAAGAAATCGGATAATAACCACGCCCACCTCCCATGCAATGGTTATGTTGAAAATCACTAAAAGTGCGTTAACCGACTAACAAAAAACGTCAGAAATACTAAATTTTACGGAAGAAGTGGCAGAAGGAAGCTGAACCCAGGCTTTTTTTAAAAATTGGAAATGGGTGTGGCGTAGCCCACTTATGAACCAAAAACCATATCTCAGGAACTACTAGACCGATTTCAATGAAATTAGGTATGTAATATTTTCTTAACACCCTGATGACATGTACGAAATATGGATGAAATCAGTTCACAACCACGCCTTCTTCCAATATAACGCTATTTTGAATTCCATTTTATGACTTCTCTGTATAATATATACATTAGGAACCAATGATGATAGCGGAATAAAACTTTACACAAATACGGTATTTGAAAAATATATAAATGACGGATAATGAAATTTCGATTATCACTTTATCATGCGAGAGTATAAAATGTTCGGTGACACCCGAACTTAGCCGTTTCTTACTTGTTTTATTGTGTATTCTTTTCTTTCGTAGAATTTCCGAATTTAAGTTGTCTATCAGGAAAAGGAAAAATTTCCAAACTATAGACTTGGCACATGGTCGCAATGGCTTTGTAATTCAATTCCACCTACTTTTATTTTCGCATGGTTTTAACGCCAAATGAAGGCTTCTTTAGTTAATAGTATGTAACACATACATATATACGATTCAAAACCCATGAGTAGGCAACAGAAAAAGTTTATAGCGACCTGTCTGCATTCGGGATGTACAAATGACGTGACCTTGCAAAGGATAGAGACAACTGACGAAGTTGTGTTTTTTCGGCACAGACCAACGCACGGTTGTAATGCAGAAGAATTCTTATGAGATTAGTCTTTCAATGGTCATGATTTGAGCATCAAATATACCAAGTTCTCGACTCATTTAACTGCTGTAGACTTTTGGGAAACAAGACAAATATTTTTCGTGGAGAAATATAAGATTTTACTCACCTCAATAATTATAAGTTTAAATTTCAAGCTTTAATTACGAGAACTGAGCCCACACAAATAAGTGTCTCTAATTCCATTGCTCTAAACACTTCACTGCTAATTTATACATTTACAATGCCTATTCATATAAGCAATATCCTGCGATAGTCTCTCAATCAAAATCCTGCACGACGACAAAATTGCGCTTAGCTAGTTCCTCCAAGAGACAAACTTATGAACTTCCCAGCTTCCAGATGACATTCATTTCTCACCTGCACAAGTGACAGGTTTTGCGGTTGCGGTCGCCTGCATCAAAGTTTGCAATCAACTTGTGTGTGTCTTTTCTGCCACTTATCTACTTTCGCACAACGGCAACTACCTCCCTCCGGAGCTCAGCCAAATCAACGCATGCAACAGAGCGGGCGCGCATCATCCTTAGCAAGGAGCGTGCGTGTATGTGTGAGCGCGTCGCATGAACGAGGCTAATTTTAATTTTCAACAGCTTTCAGCAAGACAATGGAATGCAAACGCAATCTGAAAGGTTGGAAAAAGAGGCAGCAGCAACACAAAAACGAGCGGTAAACCGGAATGAGAGAAAAAAAGGCAAGGAAGCAAACCATTGCCGAAAAACAATGCGTCGAACTGCCACTCAGTAACAATAGCACGACAAGAGCACAATGCCAGCTTTTGTGTGGTAAACACATAAATTCGAAGCGATCACTTGAATAGCAGCACTACCAGCGACAAAAGATTTTGCCACTTCGCATTGAATAATACTGGAAGCGCGTACATTATGACAACAGCATGGCGTTACGAGCGCGCCACGTGAAGCAACGTTAAGTTGGCTGCCATATTCAACTGTCAACGCGCCGCGTCGCATCGGGCGGTAATATATAACGGCAACAGTGTCAAATACACACGAAGCTTTCAAATAGTTTTAACAGTTTTGAATAGTTGAATTCTTTCGCAACGCGGCACTTTGTTTTCCTAGGCGCTTTGTTGTTATAGCACCAGTCGGTGAGCACAGTTAATGCGATTTTTTATACAAAAGTTGTGTCCACTCATACACATATACAGCGCAGAAAGGTTGTCAGACAATAAAATTTATGACGACGTCGTAGGTGTCAGTCTGCTAGTTCTTCACTAGAATTTAAGTGGCTTAAAAAAGACGGTGTGCGTGTCACTTCGGTGGGGGCCTCTGTGCGCTCAGAAGCTTCGTCTGAATACTAAATTGCACTTAGGACATCCAAAAGAATTCGAATGCAAAATAGAGCAAATGAATGGGTAGGTTCACATGTAAGAAAACTAAGTAGGTCAATGATAGCTCATGAAGCAAGTTTAAAGTGCTAAGGACATATATCATATATGAAGTAGGGGTTGAAAAATTCTCAAATGAATCACATGACGTTTAAACTCGCATGGAGTGGAAGAAAAAGTTTTTGGGATTTTAAAGAAGGAAAATATATTCACCCCTCGGCCTGCTTTAAGGATTTACATCCACTCGGAATAAAACTGTTTTTTTCCAAAAAAATATATTATTTAATAAATAAATAAATAATATACAATATATATAATATAGGTTCCATTTTGAAAATATTTGGATTTCCTTGATTCCCTGGCCGATCTCCAGCGAGTCTTGCGAAAAAGAAAAACTGAGTCTGTTTGTGAGAAAATGTTTCTTCTGCAAAACTTTTACTATATCAGCTTCATATTATCAATTATATGTACACCCGATACATAACTCAGAAAAATAATTTTTTTTTTTTAATAACAATCGTATGAACTTCGTCACTCTATATCTTATAATCTATGGTCATTCCCGATTCATTGACGTGAATTTGTTTATTAAATGTAAATTGTTTATTTATTCTTCCGAATCAATTTCATCCCCTTGAAAATAATCCTCGTCGGCTAAATGCGTTTTTTGTACTTTTTTCAGTTCTCCAAATAGTCAGAATAGTCATTTTCTGCTAAAGCCTTTAAAACCGTTTTCGATTCGGATTTTTATCTTCTGAAACGTGTCAAAAAGGAGCGGAGAGGTGCTCTCCAATGCTGGCGAAGCAATCTTATTCACTTCTTTCAATATATAGACATTTTTCAGTCGAACTTTGTCTCCTATTTTTATAATACTTCCAGCTAAGACGAATACAAAAATATTTACTATTTATTCGAAAATATTAGGTTGTGATGACATTTTAATTGATAAAGTCGGCCGAAATAGAACATTAGGTCATAAGACTTCGCGCAAATATTGAATTTACAAAAATTTAATATTTAATTCAGTTTAATAATTTTTTTCCTATAGAACACAATTCTGATACTACAGGGTGCCACAAAAGTAAAAACATTTTATACTCTGGCAACTTACAAGAATAATATGCCGAGAAATATTTAAGGTGTAAAACCAATAATATAGAGTAAAGTCAGCCGGATGTTCGAGAGTCCTGATATTATTTATATAAGGACTAGGCCAAGTTTTCGCTCAAATTTATCTAATTTAGGCACAAAGATACATTGTTATGAGTAAAATCTCTCTGAATTTCATTGACATAACTAGCATATTGGCTGATATATCAGGTACAAAGTCGCCCGGAAGTTCGAAAATCTTAATAAGTATATGAGGACTAAGGTTAGTATTGGTACGATTGAACCCATTTTTGACGTATAGAGATACCATTACAAGACAAGGATCATCTCTTAATTTCAGTTATAAACATCATACATTGACCGACATTTCTGATTAAAAGTCAACTATAGATACCGGGATCTAAATATTCGGTATCCAGGGGTTTGAACATTTTTTATTGGATTTAAATAATTTTTGGTTATATGTGGCACACGCTAAAAATATTATTCTTGCAAAGTTTTATCCCGTTATTAAATGCTTCTTAATTTGTATACTGGAAACTGAAGAAATTTGAAATTGTGCTATATGGGAACTAGGTGTGGTTGTTGTCCGATTTCGTTCTTTTTCGTTAATTTTCACAGTGTCACATAAGAACGTATGAAGAATGCCACGTACTAATTTTGGCGAAATCGGTTTGTCAGGTCCCGAGATATTGGATTTCACCAAATAGTGGGCGGTGCACACCAGCCCCCATAAGGCTTTCTCTCCCACCATCTCGGTAAAATTTAAAGCCTCTGGCGTACTTACTTTTATGATTTATAGCACATTTACTAGATTTTTATCGGGTTTATCCTCCGATTTCATCCATTTTCGCACTGTCGGTAGAAGTTATGAGATTTGTACGCAGCAAATTTAGATGTTGTAGCGTAAGTGGTTTAGAAGATATGTACATCAAAAATTCTTGCCAACAGGTGCCTGTAAGGACGGACGGACGGACAGAGAGACAGTCAACCGAATTTCAACTTTTCTCGTCATCCTGATCATTTATATATACATATATATAAAACTATATCTATATCGATTATTTATAGGTGATATATACAACTTCTAGGTGAACAAAATTATAATACTCTGTAGTAACTGGTTGCAAGAGTATAACTAGTAACAGTCCTTTTGATTATAAAACCACGACCAGTTACTGGCGACATGCTTAGAAGCCGATGATACTCTACTCGAAATCAGAGAAACAAAGACCTTTGCAGATTCTTTGTGGCAACCAACGTTTAAGAAAAGTAAATAAAAAAAAACCAAAATGCTGAGTTGTGTTTTTATTCCCTATGATGCTTCGAACGGCTTTCTGTTAAAATCCTAACAGAACTTTGGATGAAAATAGAGAGTTTTCTGAATTTAGCTGTGAGTATGTGTTTACCGAGCGATATGTCTTGTGTCTTTGTCTAAAGAAATAATATTTGCGAGTGTTAGTAAGATTAAGTACGCACTTCACTTGAGTTGTATCGTGTAAAGCAAGGCGAAACTGAGTTCTGTTCACCGTCACTGCAAGGCTGAATGAAATAAAACGAGTAAAAGGGCAGGGCTACTTAAATTTCTGCAATTTCGTTTAACAATTCTTTAAATAGAAATATATTTTCATCTCCCTAATTTTTCAGTTCTTAAGGGTCGCTTGCACATCGTCCGTCCGTCATCAGCATATAAATTGCAAGCAATTCCTCAGACTACACACCAACTTTGCTCATCTCTTGCTCTTTGCTGATAAATCTCACAGCATAAGCGTCTATGAACGCTCACGCAATCAATTCTTCAATTATTCATGCATTCACATAATCATGTGCTCAATCAAATGGTACATATTTACACACTCCTTCGACTCTTATCTACTCTTATCTGCTAGCTCAATTATAAGGGAGTCTTTCAACTTAGGATGAGTCTTCAAGTTGCTACGAGTAATACTTCTAACTTGTCTGCCGATCCTTTTCTCTTCTTATTTTTTTTTATACCAGAGGAACACTTTATAATGAGATATTACCGGTTTGTTGTTGTGATGTATTAGGTTAGGTTAGGTTGTGATGCCCGGATGTCACGCTGTACATAAACCTTTGTAACATCATAAGACATCAACGCGTTTTGCGAACTTTAAAAGGGAGTTAATATATAATTTTGATATGTCGTTTACCACCTTGTATGGAAATGTTTTCTAGAAATTATCTTTACGAAATTTGGCACAGATTGTTTTTTTAGACAGTTGTTCATATCAGACCACTCTGATTGTTCGATTAAAATCCATATCTTGTGAGCTAAAGTTTTGTATTTGCAAAGATATTTTCACCAAATTTGACAAAGATTATTGTACAAATCACCGCTATAATCTTCGCATAAATTTTGCATATCGGAACACTGTAGCTTATTGCAGCCGTACCAACTGTTCGGTCAAAATAAAGTCGGTATATGGGAAATTTTATTTGACAAAATATCTTTTCGAAATTTGTCCCCGGCTATTTCTCAAGACCATGCTACAATCTTCGGAAAAAAATATTCGAATTGAACTATAAGATCATGTAGCTATCGTACAATCCGATCCTTAAAATGTAGTCCTTATATAGAAAACTTTTATATTTGACAAAATATCTTCACGACATTTTACATGGATTACAAACTAAAGCAATGGTGCACTCTCAAACGGCATAGCATAAATCGGATTGCTATAGTATATGGCTGCCATGCAAACTGAACTATCGAATTTAATACGGTTATACAAAAATTGCTGGTTTGAAGAGATATCTCCTTGAATTTTGGTCGGGATTATTTCTCAAGGCAATGTTACAATGTTCGGATAAAATTTTCAGAAGGGAAGATCATATAACTGTTTGGACAAAACGAGACCTTCTATGGAAAACCTTTTCATTTGAAGAGATAGATTCACAAAATTTGAGTTATTATCTAAAACAATGGTGGAATTTCTAAAGAAATGGATCAGATTAGGTCGCTATGGGATATAGTTCCCATACAAATGAAACGATCATAGTAAAATACATGCTTGTATGGAAAACATTTTTATTTGACGAGATAACTTCACGAAATTTGGCACGGATTTTTACCAAAGAAAAGGCAGAATCGTCGAAAACATAGTACAGATCGAATCATTATAGCACAAATCTGCTATACAAATTGGCCGATAAAAAAGTTTTTGTAAGAAAGAAAAAGTTAACCCTTTTCCTTGTTTTTTATGAATTTAATTCTTCTTCCGCCTCTCTAAGCTAAGTTTAGTCAAAATGTGCACTTAGGCCCGAATTGTTAGCATCCTTACCTTGTACCAAATTTTGCAACATGCTTTATCTGCAGCTGCTTTTTGCACGTCCATTTACACAGTTGTTTTTTCATTTATGTTGTTGTTTGATTGGTTGTTTGCGTGCGTTATTTACCTTGTTTGCTATTTCTTTGCATGTGGAGGCGGCTACATGTTTCTGAGTGTGTGTGGGTGTCAGTTCGGCGTATGCTTCATCATTTGGCTTATATCCTGTCAATATATGTAATTCATTCTTTCTTTTTCAAATGCCTGACTTTTCACATATTCCTTTTTGCTTTGTTTCGCCTTGGTTGTTTTCTTATCATTTATTTTGAATTTTTTCCGCTCTTTCGTGTGTATAAATATTAGTTTTCGTAACGAGTTTCAATAAATTTTTAAGCTAGCGTTAACGCTTAAATTCGACAAAGCGCCAAACAATCTTACACACGCCTGCAGTGTTTCGCCAACGTTTGCTTATCATTTCCGTGCGTTCGCCTCGGCCAATCCATTTAAAAATTCCACTTGCATTGCTTGCTTGGCATCTAAGATTACAATACACACATGTACATATCTACCATATATCTCTTTTTATACACATGCAGCTCTCAACATATTTTTGAACTCTCTTACTTGCTGATCTCAAATTTCAGTTTGATTTTTTTGTTTTGCTTGTAAACTTGAATTTCCTTCGGTCTCTTCGAGTTTTCATAATGCGGATTTAGTTTTTTGTGTAGACAAATGGTTTAGTTGTATGAGGCGCTTCAGTGTGATAGATTTAAAGTATTTCTGGATTCACAGTTTCTTCGAATTTTATTGAATAGTACACTTGTTAATATTTGTAAGATAGTTTGTGTGTATAAACCGGCGCGCAGCAGGTTGCTCTCTGTTCGAGTTTGAGCCGAAATTTTTAATAGTGCGCAAATGGTGCGCAATATGATGAGTTTAAAGTGTTAAACAAGTTGCACAAGAACCCATTTAGTACTATTTAGCCGAAACAAATGTCATGTTGCTTTGGTGGTAACTCTACTATTGTTATACCCTGAACATTAAGCCTGCTAAGAATTTTGTAAAATCCAAAAGGAAATTTCAGAGACCAATACTATCGCATGAAGTAGTAATATGATGATGACATTATCGAAAAATTATCGTATTAAATCCCTGGAACAGGTGCAATGGCCTGGCCTGCCGGACATCACGGGCGCAATGAAAACTACGTCAACATCCGGCTAATACGCATACAAGTGAAATATGTTGCAATGCTTACAGCCAGCTCTTGATTATAGGTCATTGTTGCTAGACTCAGTGTCACTACGGGTGAGATATTATATTGGATTTTGTTAATGAACTGGTGGAAAAATGGCAATGTGACCAAGAAAAGGAGACCAATGTGTAATTTAATACAAAGTTTCATTCCCCAATATACAAGAATGTTTTGTGGTCGACTGTTCCAACGGTGAAGCCGACATATTCACAAAGCGCGTTTTTAAATTATTACAATTCAGTCCATCAGGCCTAATTTATAGGCATAACAAAATTTCAATTTTTTGATCTAACTTGCAAGTCCATAAATATTCTGGCGGATAGCCAAACAACAATTAAGGCTATCCGTAGCGTCTCTTTCGTTAGCTTAAGCAAGTAGGCAATCACTAGACTCTGAGAAGATAATTCGGCTAATATCATCTGGATATAGAAATAAGTAAAAAGGCAGCTGCCCACGCGGAGGCAGCCGGAAACACAATTCCCCTAAGCGGTCCCAAACCATTCAGCTCCCTCAAGGGTTTTATTTAGCCATGGACCTTAGAGCGACACCTCAGATCTTGGAACACTTTAGGTATTGGCAGACCAAAAAGATTATATTTTTAGACAAAAGAAAACTTAGTAACATTGAAGGGGGTTTAAATGGACCCTTAAGATTCAACCTTCAGAAACAGAAAGAGTGGATTCGGCAAAATTCAGGGCATGTATGGAGGATGATAAAACTCTGGAATATTACGTATGTGAATGCCCTGCCTTCAGTCGGATGACGATGGTTCATTGAGTAGTTTGGGTTGGAAAAAACCAGGTTGTTTACCAAATCCCCTGATCGCAAAGGGTTTAATGATGCCTTGAGTGCGACACTCTCATTCTCTTCTGAACCAGCCAACCTATGAAAATAACATAAGACCTTAAAGGTCTATAGAACCGAGGTCAACTTTTCGTATTCTCATACAACCGTTCTGCCGTTAGATGACATCTGAAAAAACACTTAACCATGTTTCTGCAAAGATATCATATTGAGGAGACCCCCAATTCTTTAACCTTTGCTCGAACCGTACCGTTTATGTCAGTCAGAAGAACTTAGGATCGTCTGACGATCGTCTCAAGAAAATAATAAAAATGAATTAAAATATTCTCTGAAAGGGGAAGAAGGCTAGTATTGAACCTGAATAATAAACTCACTGGGGTTCCAAAAGATCAACCGCAGAACGCAAGAAGACATTGGTCATCCGACTTGCATTTAATTAGACAAAATTGGGAAAGAGTGCCCTCCCTAGCAAGCTTTGTAATTTCTGGCGATTTCGCTGAGACACTCATACAACTTTTATATTGAAGAAACTTCAGGTTACTGAATACGAGGTAGTTTTGAGCGCACAGTGACCGAGCTCTAAGCCATTATAGCCGCTTGGATACAGGAGTGAATGTACACCGCCTTGAAGGAAGCTTCACTTCGAAGCAGTACATCTACTGCTTAAAATATCCTACAGTGTTCTCGCAGTCTGAAATTAGAGTTGATGGAGAGCTCTAGCATTTTTTTCGCTGAAAATGCATTCTTTACAAAACTTACGCCACAGTGCCAAAAACACCAAGAATGTCGGAAGAACGAAATAGGTAATTAGCTGTTAAAATCTGTAGAGCATTAATTGTTAGCTCGTCTCACAAAAGGAAGTCGCACGCTACCATATCAGGTGAATACGGGAATGGTTAATGGTTAAAATATGATTTTTGGTCAAATAATCGGTCAAAAGCGTCGATCGATGAGACGGCGCATTATCGTGCAACAAACGCCAACTTTCATATTCGCGATATTCTGGCCGAACACGTCGAATACGGCGCACCAAACGCTTCAAAACTCCAAGGTAGAACACCGCATTAACGTTTTGGCCGGGTGGAAAAAATTCTTTGTGGACAATGCCCTTGGAAACATAAAAAACAAATCAGCATTGTCTTCACTTTTGACTTCTCCATGAGATTTTTTGTTGGTTTCGGCTCGTCCGGTGCCTTCCATTCAGCACTCTGGCACCCAAAAAAATTCGTTTCGGGATCATATTGAAAACACCACGTTTCGTCACCAGTCACAATATTGTAACGGAAGTTTTTCTTCTTTTTTGACTTCTTTAATGATGTTCTTCGAATGTTGGATTCTGAGCAATTTTTGTGCAGAAGAAACCATGCACACAGCTTCCGTAAGCCCCCATGATAAGCTTTCACTTTAGACATATTATTAGATGAAAAGAACGAGATAAAGCGCCAAACAGAACTCTGAACAGAGCCTACCATTGACAATTAAACAAATTATAGCCCATGCTGAGGCAAAGAGAGACTTACATAGTTCTGAAATTATATTACCACATGGAGTTGTAGAAAGGAGTAATAAACGCCTGATAGGTGACGAATTACTAAGGTAACTAGTATCAAAAGACACGTCCGGGTAAATAGAGTCAAAAGGGCGCAGAAAAAACTTATTCAAATGTTCATACTATACATATGTACAAAAAGACATTTATTGTATACTAGCGGACCCGTTCACTCTTCACTTTGGCTGATACATATACAATACTACTACTAACATCTATATGATTTCTATTACTTGGATTATAACAATTAGTTAATGAGATATAGCATTTTTTGTGAAGCAACTTGTGTTAGTTAAAAAAAAAAATGAATCATAAAGCATTTCGTGTGATAATAAAGCATTGCTTTTTGGGGGAAATACTGTTGAATTTGGGCAGAGGGAAATCCACCGTTGAAAAGATTTTTGCTAAGCTGGAAACAGGCGAAATGAGCACCAAGTACAATGACGCCCTAAAGATGCGAAAGCTCTGTGCAAAGTGGGAGCCTCACAAGTTCATAATCCAACAAAAACAACGCATAGCTGATTCTGAGAAGTGATTGAGTGCTCTTTAATCGGAATAAAACCAAATTTTTGCATTAGTGTGTGACAATAAAAACATAGTTCAGCATTTCCTACTGGAGTCCAATCGACAGTCATTCTAGTGGACTGCACATGATGAGCCGGTGCTTAGGCGTGAAAAGACAAAAAGTCGGCTGGAAAGGTTATGACATCAGTCTTTCGGGATGTACGTGGTATAATACATATTCAACGACTGATTGCTGAGCCAGTTATAATCTATATCACTGCATATTTGGTTGCAGTTCTTTTCTACTATTCCAAAAAATTAGTAATTGTATTATTTTCAAGGAAGAATCTGTTTAAAATTGTACGCATATAATCAAATGATTCCTACAAACATGAGTTTTGAACAAATGCTTATGATTTGAAATATAATTTTTGTATTAATGGGTTGTATTAAATTTTGACATAAAGAGATAAAAGATATCCTATCTCCTTACCGTGGTTCTAAGTTACCTCCCCACCAATTTTCAGCCAAATCGGTTCAGCTGTTCTTGAATTATAAATGGTGTCACTAACACAACTTTCTTTTATATATATAGATATACATAGATATAACTACATGTATACATGCATAGACAACAATCCAACTGTAATCTAAAGATTGGTTCATAACCAATTTCATCACACTACCATGCTAAGCAATCAGGACCAAAATTGATTGATATTTGCTCTTCCCTCCCGTTCTCACACTACCTTCCCGCACCGACGACTAGCCAATTGAAACCCAAAAAAATTATATGAAATTTATATCTCTACAAATATTTGACAACTTAATGCCAATAGAGCAGCGCTAAAGGACAAAGTAAATGGAAACACTCCCTGCACTCATCAGCTTTCCATAAGATTCCCAGCTTGCCATCTCTCCAGCTCCTCAGCAAAATGATATGGCAAATGAGCGCCGAAGCAGCAGAGCAAAAAGAACACACACATACAAAAAATGAAAGCGGTTAAGGAAAGAAGAAAATCAATAATTCAAAAAGCGCTCATCCTCAATTTATGATTGTAAAAGTGTGTATGTTAATGTGTGCATGTATTTGGCTATGAAATGCTAGTAACGAGCTTGGTAGCTTGCTCTGACAGCTGCGAAAAATTGTTGAAATGTCACAGCGGTTATTTGAGTAAGCTGGTTAGAATGCAAACAATCGCCGGGACGAGTGAGGGTTCAAAGTGGAGAGGAAAATTTAAAAGTAGAAAATAAGGAAGCTAAAGGCTGTAGTTCAAAATATAATATTATGAATTTGAATATTGATACAGACCGACTGTCCATTTTTTCCGATTCAGGCTCGGATGCAGAAGGCTAATCCGCTTCTCATCTTAAATTAGTCAAGTTACAGAGACCAATATAAACAACGAAATTAATAATTCCGATAACTTAAAAACGACCTTCAGGAAGAAAGTCAAATCATGAATAGGAACATAAAACTAAACAAATTATCTCAACTAAGCAAATAGTTCCAGCGCTACTAACTTCTCGTGATGAAATCACAACAACAACTGACCAGTAACTCGTTTTTTCTGGTTGTCCTGCGACATCTGACCACACATTGAAATTTGTCGCCTAGAATAGAAATGGTTTCGGTACACTTTGCGTAAGCCCGAAGATGACGTCATGAGAGCAGCATTCCACTGTAAGCCTTAAGGGAGCCGCAGACGAGAGGCACCTATCAATACGTGGAGGCGTCAAGTTGAATTAAAGTTGCAAGAATCATGCCATTCCTGGAGACAAAACAAAACCAAAATGACTTCTAGAAGTCTAAAGAGTCTGCATTAGATTCAAAAAATTGTTCTTTATTCTGACTTCGAATTGATATCCCATGCAAATCGACCAATATTATTAGGTTACACTGACGGTTAGAATATAAATCAAGAGCTCAACTTAGCGAACTTGAAAACATTGGTTCTTCATTCAGCAGAACTTTATGCACACATTGAAAGGTGTCTCCAACTTATTGTTGTATCCATTTTGTGGACTGTAATAAGGTAAAATTTGTCTTTACCATTAAAGTTCAATGAATGGAGTGCCGGACAACATTTATGGAGCACAAGCCTACAAAGATCCCTACATATAGCAGCGCCACAAATTTATTGTACCCTTCAACGCATTGTTTGGTATATTAATAACGGTTTAGCTTAACTTCAAGCCATTTGGTTTGCTATGCTAACTGATTGGTCAGCATCAATGTCAACATTTGTCTGACTAATTCAATGGGGTTTTATTTTATTTTTAACAAAATAGTTTTCAACAAAATAAAATAAAATGAGTTGGCCAGTAAGCGGATTGTCGAAACTGATATGCATACCCGGATTAAGTGATATATTTGCACACAACAAGAAAATCAAACAAATTGCAAGTAGGGAAACAAGCGTAGAAAAACACTTCAAAACCATAACACAGTGGAAATTAAAACATTTGTTCGCATAGCAACCGTGAAAATTGCACATATTTTTGTGTCACATTTACTTATAATAATTTCTTAACTTTTTCAATCACGCTTTTTTATTTCTTTTTTCACTCCTCAATTTGCTGAATTTCACTTTTCTGCGCTCTTTCACATGGCGGTTATGTACAAATCAGTCTGGGTTTGAGGGTTTCATTGCATGGAAGTTTTGTATAAATATGTGTTTATTTGTGCATATGTCCTGAGATTGAATGGTATATACATTATTTGCTGCAATGTCGATACGAATTTGGATTGAGTTTTAAAGAGAGCGTGATATTTAGATGACTTTATATACCATTTGAAACAACACAGGTTACGTATACGCAGTGGTGCGTTATATTTTTTCTTACTCGCCTCGAAGAAGTTGTACAATTTAATTAGCTGAAGAAAAAAGTTTAATTTTAAGTTAAATTAATAAATATTAACGGAATTGAAAAAATGATATTAAACCATAATCGAAGCGCCTGAATTAGTTTTACAAATTTATTTTGAGATATCTCTAATTTTGAACCGAATTTAGATCTTATCAAAAGCATTAAATTAAACAGTTATTTAAAAGTGTAGCCAACTATCTGAAAACAAAAAAGTATCCATCAAACTTACTTTTAAAATTTAAATTGAAAAATCTATCTTTTAGAACCAAATTTTGATTAGATCAAAAAAAAAATACATAAAGTATAAATTTAAAAAAGTTGGTAAACTTATTTTAGTAATGTAAATTGAAAAGTCCATAATTTAAAATCAAATATAGAGCAGATCAAAGAAAACCTAATATTATACATAAATTGAATAGTGTTGCCAACTATTAGAAGTAAAAAAAATTAAAACGTTTAAATTTACTTTTGAACTGCTTGTTGGATCCAAAATGGATTTCATAAATTAACATTGAGATATCCAAACTGAATTTAAGTCGGATAAAAAAATTAAAATTAAACAAAAATTTAACAGCGTTGCCAACTATCAGAACACAAAAAATTTGTTACACTTATTTGAAAAATGTAAATTGAAAAATCTACAATGTTTAATCAACTGAGCAGTGTTGCCAACTATCAGATTAAAAGCTTAAGCTTATTTCAAATATGTAAATTAAAAAATCTGTAACATCAATTCAAAATTAAATTGGAGAATAGATTAAAAGAAAAACTGAACAGCGTTGCCAACTAAAGCAAAAAATCTAACAAGTTTAAATTTATTTTGCAAACGCTTGTTTAACATTTTTGTATTTGTTTTAAAATGTATATTGATAACATATCTATAAGTTCGAAAAATCCCTAGTTTGGAATCAAATTTAAGTCAGATTAAAAATTAAACATAAATAGGAATCAGTATTCATTTGTTTATGTTTGCATAATTTCCCAAATTTAAAATAAAATTGCCACTTTTTTATAAATTTCAATTAGGCTTTTTTAAACCTACATTTTTTGTAAGAAAATTTAGTTTCGGAAGGTTTTGGAATATGATATGAGTAGTATGGTTGCCATCTGTTTACATTTCTAATTTGTTTACAAAATGTGTATTTTCAATATACATTTATTTAAATTCGCAATATTTGTTACATCTTGAATAGAAAAGATTGCCACCTGTTTATATATAATATTATATAATTTAGACTTAAAAAAAATACTAAGCTACTTTAAATAACATTCTATTTAACAAAATTTTCAACTGGAAAACCGACGTTACCATTAATTTACTTAAATTCAAGCATACAATTTAAGAATGTTTTATTATTAAATAATTCAATATTTGCAAATATAATTTTTTCAAATTTAATTTAATAAAATTATTGTAATTTATAGTAAGCAGTTACTAAAGCGGCAAGAAAAAGTGAGTGTAAAAGAAATTTTAATTAGCTGGCAACCCTTTCTAATCACCTAATTTCCTTTTAACAACTTTAAAATTTCAATTTCAATATTTCGTCAGCCCAAAGATAATAATCTGCAATTCTTTCAATTAAACTTAATTGTGTTTAAAGCGAGTTGCCACATATTTACAAATAATTCTTAATAAACATTTTTAATGACACAGTATATTATTCAACGATTAAAATTTTTTAAATATCATATTTTTTTAATTTTAATTGAAATACTTAATCCTAACTAATTACACGTTTTAAGATCGATAAATAAACATTCCAAATGAAGCAAAATAATTCAAGGTCATTTAAAAATGTATTTGCTACGCCAATTTTGCTCTTCATATATTTTTGGAATTTTTTTTTTACAAACTTAATACTCTGACTTTTCTCATGGACACAACTATTAAATAATAATTCATGAAAAAATGTATCACAATTTAAATTACTGCAGTATTCAGCATACACAAAAATACATATGTAGATGTATTTTATCGGTTTTTTTCGCACAGCTGCAGTATCCGCTGGCACTGGCGGCAAATGGTCAATCTACAGCGTCATCCATACGAACTGCGGCCGGCAAAAAATATACATACAGTTATATGCATACTTACAAAAACTCACTGGCATTTAGATTTCAATTACAATGCGCCATCAATCATAACCAATTCGTTTCGCGCAAAATTATTGTCCATATCATTGACCTAATGCGGCAAATGGTTTAAAATTCCAAGTTTTTTAGAGTTTTTCTCGCATCGGCATTATGAAGGGGAATGTAAGTAAATAAGTGTGAATGAATGCAAAATAGTTATACATTTACATTTAAGGTTCATAAATTCATAAAAATATTGTATTTTGAGATAGAACCCTTTTTAGGAGATCATAAGGGGAACCTCTATCAAAAGCGTGTTTCATGAAATGATACTTAAACAATAAGAAGTCCTTAGCAAATTTAGCTCGATATTAACTTTTTGTCTGAGCCGTGCCTGAACTGTAATTAGTTCGTTTAATTCTCCCCACTAGAGTTTAAAGTTGTGGTGAATTTCTCGAATATATGTGAAGTCAGAATCTAGTAGATTTAATCTTTGATGGTAACTGTTATGAAATTGTATTTTTGATTTTTTTCTTTACACTTCAGGATTTTTGAAAATTTCCATATACCATAAGATACTTAAGTCGTATAGGTTAAGTTAGGTTGGGTTAGGTCGTAGGACTGATCTAGAAATCGATTAGTTTCACTTAGACAGACATTCATAATTTGTGTTACCCATAAACTCGTATATTCTTGCATCAATTGAACCTAATAACATCTGTAAAGTGTTTATCAAACTCTCCAACATCTTTCAGTGTACATTATCGTCCTTCACAAAACTGTCTGTAATATGTTTGCCCTGAATACGGAAACTGTTTGATCAAATTATTGAAGGTCTTCTTTGTTACATATAGTATGACTGATCCTTATCAGTTCAGTTGCACCGAAGCTATAAGACACTTCACCGAATAAAAACGATTTTCGACTAGAACTTTTTTTTGATCGGTCAGTTTGTTTGCTTTGGTGATCTAATTTGGACGATTTCTATGGAAATTGCACCACTGCCTAAAAAAATAACCTCGGTCAAATTTGGTTAAGATATGAGGTCAAATGAAAAGGCTTTTCATAATACAAGCACTTGATTCGATCATTCAGTTTGTATGGCAACTAAATGCTATAGTAGTCCGATACTGGCTTTATGAGGAGAAAAGAACATGTTCTATGGCTAAATCGACTCAGTTCATCACGCTGATCATGACTCCGACGTTTCTTTAACCTTAAGTTACAAACTTCGAGACAAACTTAATATGCCCTGTTCATATAAGAAACCACCAGCTATTCTAATCTTCTGCCTTCTGTCGACTTAACTTCACTTTTCAGGTACTCAACAACATTGAGTGTTACTGAAAATTTCTTAACCTCAAAGCTCTTTTTGTACACATATTTAGGTAGTTTACAAGGTGTCATCCAATCGTAGATCGTATATAAAAATCTTAAAAAAGTATTAGGCTTGTGAGCATCCCTGTGAGTTGTAAATAACATATAGTCGTATCTAATCAGCTCTTTGCTAAAATTTAAATAAATAAAATACCGCGCGCAAGTGAAAAAGACAAAATGTAGCAGTTTTGTGCCTAAATCATATGATTAATTTACTGGATATGAATTCGAGTATGGGTTATATTTTTTACGGCATTTATTTACATATTTATTACACACCTTTACGAGTACTATTTTCCAGGCGACGAGGGAGATGAAGCGATTGAAAATTTTAATTGTGCTAAATAATCGCAGAGGTGTTCACCTTGGCATTCCAAAATTATGCGAATGGGAGCAAACGGTGCTCAGAAAATTCGATGATAACAGGTTCAATCAAATGGTTAGGGTCCGTCCAGAGGAGTCTTGTTATATATTAAACTTAATAAAGCATGCCGAAGTTTTTAACACAAGTTCAAGTGAAGTGCAGCTCCCAACAGAATTGCAGCTTAAAATTGTCTTTTACCGTTTAGGTTCATCCGGTGAAGGACAACCTGTGCGTAAAGTAGCTTCCCTTTTTAGTGTTGGTGATGGGGGCACTATTTACAATCTAACCAGGAGGATATTTAAAGCCATTTTTAAATTGAAGTCTAAATTCCTATTTTGGCCCCATGAAAGCAGCAAATTGTGTCCTCAACCAGTACAGAAATGCCGGGATGTGTTGGATATGTAGACGGTTCTGAGGTTAAACTATCTGAAACTCCTGTTAATGAGCATACGATCTACTATTCTCGCAAACGGCAATATGCGGTCAAGCTTCAAGCTATATGTGATAATAAATTGATAATAAGGGAGATAATAGTTGGTTATCCGGGTAGTGTACATGATGCAAACATATTTTCGAACTGTTTACTCTTCAAACATTCGGCGCGTTTCTTGTCAACCTCGCAGTGGATAGCTGGGGATAGTGCCTATCCACTGAAGCCCTTTTTAATTACGCCATTCAGACAAAATAGCAGAGAGTACACAGAAGAAGAAAGGCACAGTTTCAACAAATATTTCTCCAAATACCGTGTACGAGTCGAGAAGTGCTTTGGTCTTTTGAAAGAAAAATTCGGTTGCCTTAAGGAACTTAAATTCAGAATGCATTCGAGATCAAATAAGAATCAATGCAACGACTGGATTACTGTGTGCTACATTCTTCACAACATTCTTATTAATTTTCACACTGAAAATGAAGACGGAAATGAAGTTCCAGGTCCTCAGTTCGACTTACCATTAGAATGTAACACCAGAGATTTTCTTTTAAACTTTATACAAAATGAAACAGCTTAGTTTGTATATCTAGCTAATATGTATTGTTTCAACATTCCACTTTTATATGTTTAGGCACTCGGAGCTTTTTTGTTTATGTAATAGTAGAGTACTCGACATAGCACAGTGTGAGATTTCGACAATATTTGTGGAAAAATTATTTCTTTAAGATTTTGGTCATTACATGGGTTATTTATAAATGAAAAACATACATTTTTCTTTTAAATATACTTTAGAAGAAAAACGTTTGCTTAAGGTACAACAGTTTAATTAAAAATATTCCAAGAAAATTTACTTGAACTCCAAAGGAAACATTCCAAACTATACATAATACATATATGTACATATATATACACATAAGTATATTTCCTCAAATATATACTAGACTAATTTTTAATAGAATCATTAAAAAAAATACATACATACGCTCTCAAAACAAATAAATGATTTGCGTTTAAACATATTGCTCTAACATAGCTACATTTATTCACTTTTTCATTTTCAAGTATACGTGTACATATACTTGGCGTTTATTGTACGTACATGCATACGTACAAATGTACATATAAAATTAACCATTAACAAAAATTTAAATTAAACCATCGTATAAAACGATGTGTGAGTCCATCTCATTGAAAACAAAAGTAAAGAAGTAA
The DNA here is from genome assembly GCF_016617805.1 of Bactrocera tryoni. Lineage (NCBI taxonomy): Eukaryota > Metazoa > Arthropoda > Insecta > Diptera > Tephritidae > Bactrocera > Bactrocera tryoni. The sequence goes on from NC_052501.1 coordinate 51,142,112, forward strand.
GGAAGGGCTAAGCTCGGGTGTCACCGAACATTTTATACTCTCGCATGATAGAGTGATAATAATTTACATATTTTTTTATTTTGCTGTAAAATTAATTAGATTAGATCAATTTGTGTACTTTGAGTATTGAATTGTATTTTCATTTCCTAATGTATATATTATACAGAGAAGGCATCATATGGAATTCAAAATAGCGTTATATTGGAAGAAGGAGTGGTTGTAAGCCGATTTCAGCCACATTTCGTACATGTCATCAGGGAGTTAAGAAAATATGATATACCGAATTTCATTGAAATCGGTATAGTAGTTCCTGAGATATGGTTTTTGGTCCATAAGTGGGAGGCGCCACGCCCATTTTCAATTTAAAAAAAGCCTGTGTGCAGCTTCCTTCTGCCATTTCTTCCGTAAAATTTAGTGTTTCTGACGTTTTTTGTTAGTCGGTTAACGCACTTTTAGTGATTTTCAACATAACCTTTGTATGGGAGGTGGGCGTGGTTATTATCCGATTTCTTCCATTTTTGAACTGTATATGAAAATGAATGAAGAAAACTACTGTGTAGAGTTTCGTTGACATAGCTATAGTAGTTTCCGAGATATGTACAAAAAACTTAGTAGGGGCGGGGCCACGCCCACTTTTCCAAAAAAATTACGTCCAAATATGCCCCTCCCTAATGCAATCCTTTGTGCCAAATTTCACTTTAATTTCTTTATTTACGGCTTAGTTATGGCACTTTATAGGTTTTCGGTTTTCGCTATTTTGTGGGCGTGGAAGTGAGTCGATTTTGCCCATCTTCGAACTTAACCTTCTTATGGAGCCAAGGAATACGTGTGTCAAGTTTCATCATGATATCTCAATTTTTACTCAAGTTACAGCTTGCACGGACGGACGGACGGACGAACGGACAGACGAACGGACGGACAGACAGACAGACATCCGGATTTCAACTCTACTCGTCACCCTGATCACTTTGGTATATATAACCCTATATCTGACTCTTTTAGTTTTAGGACTTACAAACAACCGTTATGTGAACAAAACTATAATACTCTCCTTAGCAACTTTGTTGCGAGAGTATAAAAATAGAAAAATTGGTCTGTTCTGGCTGTTCTGGAGTATATTCCTCTTTGCCTTGGAGTGGTAACTGTTTTATTTACAATAGCAATTTCAATTTGCACAGGACTTAATACTTCATTGGTAGTATCAGCACTTTCCATTATTTCTTCAACTACAGCACAAGCGTTTAGTCGGGCACCGAAAATATCGTCAAATTCGTAGAAATAGCGAAGCTTTTTGAGCAAAACGCCTATATAAAGTTGATTCTTATGTATTAACAATGATATTCAAGTGAAGACACGATCTCACTTTTAATAGTATCGCCATCCATGCAACCAGCGCCAGTAGGTACTTCCTTCCCATTCCTTCGCTTTATTATTTAATATATGCAGATCGCATATTTCTTACTTTTGAGCGCGCTGATTTCCACTCGACCAGGATTTGTTTTTCATTCTCGAAGCGATTATAAAATAGCCGTGCCGATGGTTTCTGTAAATAACGAAGTAATTAATAGTTTCCATTTACCCTAAAAAATAACATCAAACCTCAAAATCGCGATTCTCTAGAAGGAATTCAATCAACGCTTTTGGGGGTTGTAGCGCTTGCGTTTTGGAAAAAACCAAAAGGAAGTATTCACAAACGTTTAAATTAAAAAATAATTCAGCATTTTCTATTATATTTACCTCAACTTCACCGTTCGTGCTCATTTTATCCATTTACTTATTCGTTTAACGAATTTGCGGCCAATTTATTTCAAATAAATGCAAACAATAAGAAGAAGAAAGATAAACAAACACAACTGATTCAAAGTTGCCCTGAATAAACACAGTACGCAGAGTTGTATCGTCAAATTTATATTTTTGCATTTAAAACAGCAACAACGGCTCTACAACAGTTGTACAAAACTATGACTTACGACATATATGACAATATACGACACCTTGTGAACTACCTAATTGTATTTCAGTTTTGATTTCCCAAACCAAATGACAGTTCGAAAGTCACAGCGTAGCAATTACTGTCACTGACAACAAAGCATTATTAATAATGAAATATATTATAATATAACTATAACTTATACAAAAGTGTATGAAAATATAAAAACACTAACACGCGCATGCATTTCACTACCGAAGGCACACTTTGCCACATGCCACATCGGCAACAGGCAACACACGGCTACAACAGTGCTGCCAACCATTGGCAAATCAATCACTTAAATAATCATTTCGTCCTGATAGCAAGAGATATTCTGTGTTGGATTTCTAGCCTGGTATCTACAACTTCATTGTTATGACTATCAACAGTGCGTGGGAGCCAAGTCGCGAGTGCGACGACTGTTTGTTTGATGAGAGGAAATATTTCGTCTTGCCCTAGTACACTGCCTGACCCATTTGCTTCGCTTCCTTATCTAGTCTGCAGAAAGCAGAGCTAACGGCGCGGGTGTTGAGGCCAATGATAATTTATATCATCGGAGTAGGCCAGCAGCTGTACACTCTTATAGAAGAATTATTTTCTCCAGCAGCAGATTTAAGATGTCGCTCGATAGGGAATCCCCTTGTCGTAAACCTCGTTTGGTATCGAACGGCTTGGAGGGGTCCTTCCCGATCCTGATGGAGCTTTCGAAGTTGCTCAACGTCAGTTGACATAGCCATATTGGTTTTTCGGGGATACCTTGTCTGAAACATAAGATCTATAAGCTTATCCCGCGGTAGTTGGCGCAGATTTGGAGGCCTCTCTTTATGTGAATTAGGCAAAGCATACTTAAATTCCAGTCGTTGGGCATGCTTTCCTCCGACAATATTCTTCAAAGGAGCTGATGAATGCTCCTTATCAGTTCTTCGCCGCCATGTTTGAATAGCTCCATCGATCCCTCCGCTTTGTTGTTCTTCACACGGGTAATTGCTATTCGAACTTCCTCATGGTTGGGCATCTCCTGGTGTTATCACCTCCTTGGCAGGGAAAACATCGACCACCAAACTGGAAGCAAAAATGTTCTCTCTATCAAGAGGCGTGTAAAAACATCAAAAAATGAGAGTCATGCAATTCAATCTAAACCACAGTGAGGCTGCACAAGAGTTTCTAAAGCAGACGGTTTACGAGGACGAATTGGTCAGAGAAATTCTGTCTACTACGAGAATCGTTATTGCTGGCGATTTTAATGTATGGGCGATGGAGTGGGGTAGCATCTGCACATATAGGAGTGGAGATGATCTACTAAAGGCATTCTCGTCGTTAGACATGGTGTTACTAAATACCGGAAATCAGAATACGTTCGAGAGGAACGGTCGGAGATCGGTGATTAACATTACCTTCGCTAGCAGTTCTCTAGCACGGACAAAAAGGTGGCAGGTGTGCGACATATATACACACAGTGACCATCATGTCATTATGTTTGAAATCGAACACTCGGTGCACAATCGAAGGAGTATGTCCACTAAAAAAGTACAAAGAAAAGGATGGAAGAGGAACCCTAGACGTTGAACCCTTCAAACTCAGGTTACATGGGAATCTAACATTTGAGGAAGACATAAATCGACAAGCGGAGACCCTAGTGCGGCGCGTCATTAAAGCATGCGACGACTCTATGAGTAGGAAGAAAAATGGCACCCACAGAAAGCCTGTTTACTAGTGGAAGGAGCAGATCGACACATTAGGAAATGAACAAGGGGCCACAAAACGAGAAGGAGGTGTCAAGGGAGTCGGGGACTCGCAGAGCATACGCAATTACGCGAATGCTTTAAAAGAAAACGTAGTGATCTCAAAAAAGCAATTAAAAAAAGTAAATCCAACTGCTTTAAAGAACTCTGCGAAGAAAATCGACGAAAACCCATGGGGTGATGCTTACCAGCTGGTAATGACGTTGTGGAAACTCTATTCCCCGCAGAGCCTCTAGAGAATCGAACGTCGCGAGCGCAAGAACCTGCTGAAACGGAATATACAATAGTCACTGATGTGGAGTTAAAAGAAACGGCAGAGAGATTTGGCAATGCCAAAGCACCAGGTGTGGATGGTATTTCAAATAAGGCTTTAATGAGTGCTTTTAAGCACAATGCGAAACCTTTTGTTGAATTGTTTACGCGGTGTTTACAAAAAGGTGTCTTCCCGAAAACCTGGAAAAAGCAGACTGGTCTTGTTGCAGAAGCCAAATAAACCACCAGGTGGGCCCAGCTCATATCGACCGCTCTGTATGCGGAATACGACTGGCAAAATACTAGAGGCGATAATCTATGCACGATTAGAGCTGCATCTAGAAAAGGAAGGAATGAAAGGTCTCTCTGACAACCAATATGGATTCCGCAAACAGAGACCTACCACTGATGCGATTAAAAAGCTTACCGACATAGCTAACAAGGAATACTGCGCAGTAGTCACGTTTGACGTTAAAAACGCGTTCAAGTCGGCATACTGGCCCCATATTATAAGTGCACTAGAACGTAACAAAACCCCGGCTTACTTGGTTAAATGTGCACCAAAGTGGATGACAGACAAAAAACATATAGGGTAACGGGCGGAGTTCCACAAGGTTCAGTGCTTGGCCCACTGTTGTGGAACGCATTGTACGACGGAGTGCTGCGTATCCCACTCCCGAAGCATGTACAGATAATCGGGTACGCGGATGATATTGCCATAATGGTAATAGAAAAAGAACTGGGACAACTTGAGTACCTTTGCAATCAAGCGGCATTAGCGATTAAAGAGTGGCTCACGGCAACAAAACTTCAACTCGCTGGGCAAAAATCAGAAGCTGTCCTGATTACAAGCAGGAAAAAGCTCGAAGATATAAAATTAAATATTGACGGCCATAGTATAATGACTCAGAAGGCACTAAAATACCTAGGAGTGCTTATTGACAATAGACTCAGCTACAAGACGCAAACAAAAGGTATGTGAGAAAGCAGCACGCGTAACGACCGCCCTATCAAGAATAATGGCCAACATTCGTGGACCAAGCCAAAATAGGCGAGCGCTATTGGCCAAGGTGTGCCAATCAATCCTGATGTACGCGGCGCCCATATGGGGACCAGCACTACAGAAAAAAACGTGTGCTAAGAAAGTGAAATTTTCAATGCGGCTCAGTGCAATAAGAGTCACGTGTGCATTTCGTACCGTATCTCACGAAGCGGTTGGGGTTTTAGTAGGCATCATGCCACCAGAGGTAATGGCCATGGAACTCAAAAGAGTATACGACAGGTCTACAGCACTGGGCAGGCGACTAACAGCTGAAGAACGGAAGGAAGATAGGCAAACAAGCCTTAATGAGTGTCAAAAACGATGGGATGCAGCTACGACGGGGAGATGGACCCACAGGCTAATTAGAAGCGTACAAGCATGAGTAGATAGGACACATGGAGAAACAGATTTCTAGCTGACGCAATTTTTGACGGGACACGAGTGTTTAAGAGAGTAGGGGAAACTGGGGTACCTTTGACTTTGGTGCACATTTGACTATGGCCTTTTCGAAGTCAAGCCAGTAAAATCAATCGCATTTATAAATTGGGAATGGTGAAGTAATTGATTTTATTCAATATGTTGAAGTTTACCAGTTAGTGTTTATACATTTTGGTGAAGCAACACGTGTTTTTCTCTTTTCTCTGCGTTCTGTGTTATTTTGTGGCAGTGATATGCAAGACATTTGTGAAGTCAATTCAACACCATTTTAAAGTGCTAAGTGAACTTAACTAGTATTATTCTGAATAATTTTGAAAATATTTTGAAATTTAAGAATAAAAGAATTGAAAAGGTAAGAAAATTGAAATTTCTAAAGTAAACTCAGTTGGGGTACATTTGACATTTTTGAATGTTTGACTATGTAATGAATGCACTTTATGCAATCTAGTGTTGATATTCAGCAGGAAAATGGTACGCAATTACAAAAAAAAAAGACTAATGGGTATGCCATAAATAAAGATAATATTAGAAAGGCAATAACGGATATCAGAAATGGGACTGAAACGCAAACTACAGCTGCCATCAAATTCGGAATAAATAGAACAAATCTAATCATGCGTTTAAAACATAAGGCACCTTCTGGCAATCTTTCAGATTCTGGCAATGATAGCAGCTCTGATGATTATTTTAAATTTCAATCGAAATTCACATCTCGCCAGACATTTAATAAGCAACAAGAAACCGATATTTGTGATTACGTCAAGAAATGTGCTTTTTATTCTTACGGCTTAACTTATCAAACTTTAAAAAAGTTTGCATTTGATTACGCTAAAGCTAAAAATTTGGTTATTCCAACGAATTTCTTAAAAGAAATTATTCTATATCTCTTCGTAAACCTGAAAAGATCAGTTTGGCAAGATTACGCGGTTTTACTAAATCAGCAGTAGAAAGTTTTTTTCAAAAACCTTGCTACGTTGTTTGAAAAGTACTCATTTCAGCCAAAAGATATCTATAATTTGGACGAAACTGGTTTAACTACCGTGATGGAGCCTATTAAGGTAAGATGGGCTTATACATTTAGTCGTATTTTTAGCCTGGTTGAAAATACACGTTAATGACTTTAAATAACATATTTCTTCCCTAGATTTGTGCTGCAAAAGGACAACGTTCTGTTTCTCAAGCATCTTCCGCTGAGCGCGGCAGCTTGGTTCCAATCGTTGGCATAGTTAACGCTTGCGGAAATCGTTTGCCTCCGGCTTATATATTTCCTCGTATACGTTTCAGTGAAAGATTCGGAAGTGGATGCATGCCCGGTTCGTTGATATTGAATACAAAATCCGGATGGATGATTTCCGAACTCTTTGCAATTGTGCTGAAACACATTAAAAAATTTACGACTGTTCAGTTGAAAACCCAATTCTAATTCTGCTTGATAATCATGCGTCACATTGCAGTTTGGAAAGCATTAACTATTGCGCCGAGGCTGGAATTGTATTACTTTCTTTTCCTCCACATACATCTTATCGTCTACAACCATTGGATGTATCAGTTTTCGGACCCTTTAAGCAATTTTGCCGCAAAGCCTTTAACGATTTTTTAACCACAAATCCTGGAAAACAAATCAGTATATATGATATCGGCACCTTAACTCAGCAACCATTTCAAAGAGCATTTTCCCCAGAAAACATAATAAACGGATTCAAAGCAACAGGAATTTGTCCTCTCAATACCCGGGTTTTTCAAGATGAAACATTTGCGCTGGAGTCTGTAACAGATGAGGAAGTTGAACGCGTTCATCCTGATAGATCAGATGATATGAATTCAGCACAAAATGCTACAAAAAATCCACAAAGCAGCCTAAATCATAACTCACCATGTACTACGCCAGAATCAGTTAGGCCTATATCGCAACTGGATGCATCCACGAAATCTTCGAGAAGTGGAACTTCCCGAATCCTTACTTCTTCAACTGAAAAAGAAAGATTGAGCAGCTTACTACTATAAAGAAAACTTTTAAAACCGCCAAGCGCACTCTCAAGTTTTCACAGAAGAGAACACAGCAGGCTAAAAAGAAGAAACCAAAAAGAAAACTTCAACTGAAAACGAATCTTCAGATGAAAGTACGGGTAACATTAGCTACGCTGACACAATTGACTCTAATGGATTCCCTCCTGATGATGAAGGTTACCTTGAATCCCGGGCAGATGATTTAGAGACACACAAAATAACTGATGATGATAATTTGACTGTAACGTAGTCTCCGTTCTGATAAAATTCCAAGAAAACATCAAAAACACCGTTTTCTATGTAGGTCAAATAATAGAAACGTTTGGCAACCGCACTCATAACATCAAATTTTTCCGAAAGACATCTCCTTCAAGTTTGGCTTTTGTTAATCCAGAAATTGAAGATTTGGCTATAATTATGCGCAGTGAAATAGAGCTGAAGTTGCCAGTTATCAAAGTATTATATAAAATAATTTTTTATCAAAACTTATAATTCATTTCCTTTAAATTTTTCTTTTCTTTTAATTCAAAACTTGTAACTGAAATATTTTTTGCTTTCCAAAATTAAAATAAAATGAGTTTATATACAAAATGCTGGTTTACTTTAATTTAATGTAGGTGTCAAATGCTCCCCTCCTAAAGTCAAATATACCCCTTGACAGGGGCACATTTGAAAAAATGGCTTTTTTTTTAAACTGTAAATTAAAGTGTAAAAGGGAGTCGTTGAAAAAAAAACTTCGGCAATTTTATAAAGCTGAATAATTGCTCTAAAGCAGGTAACAACTTATTTTATGATAATTCAAACACATTTCGAGAAATTTTATTTCAAAAAAAAGGTGTCAAAGGTACCCCAGTTTCCCCTATCTCTATAAATATGGACATGATGACGGGACGAGTTGTTCCTTCTGCGATTGCAGCGGAGAAAACGCGCTGCACATCTTCTTTTTCTGCCGACGTTATGAAAAGAAACTGACAACAGAACAAGTGACACCGGCCTCCCGATGTAATGCTTAACGGCAGTTCCGAGGGGCAAATAAACAAGCAAAGACAATGGAGCTTGGGGTTTAGTACGCAGGCGTATTGGTCTCCGCTTTAGCGGCTAATACGAATCGTGCAAGCCGTCCGGAAAAATGACGGTATCTTTCGAAGATTCCCTCTCCAAAATCATCAATCAATCCAAACATAAGGTACGTTGCATTTATGTGTGTTTGTGTGACTGTGAGTCAATTGATTTTTCAACACAAAAAGTCTCAAATGTGACAGTACGTGGGACTGACATTTGATTTGGCACTCAGCGGAAGGAAATTGCTCAAATATGCCTATGTGTGAGCAATAAATAACTGACGACCACTGTCCTTTCGGTGCGCAGCGCCAGACATGCACGAAAATCGCTTAGCGCATTCCAGTAGGCTGATATAATCTACAAACAAAATAGGAATAAAAATAACATAAAAATAAAAGAGAATAAAAATAAATTGAATTTCAGCTAAATTTGTTGTAAATAGATATATTTAATATTTGCCCGTGGTTAGGTCTGTCAGTAGAGTAGAATCCTACAGCAATATGATAAATTTAATTTAATTTAATTTAATTTTTTTTTTTTAACTTAATAATGCATTAAGTTACTACAACACCCTTCACAAATACAAAAGATTCTTTACAATAACTTCATTTCGATTTCTCTGTTTGCATGTCAGCTATTTAAGTGATCCGATCTGAAAACTTTCTTCAAAGCTTAGACCATTGCGTCACACAATATTCCATTCAAAATTTCGGAAAAATATCTCTTCAAATAAAACAGTTTTCCATACAAGCACTTGATTTCGATTATTCAATTCGTATGGCAGCTATATAGTATAATGTTCGCTATCGGCGGTTACGACGAGTATGCAGTTTCAGATCGATATCTTAAAAACTGAGAGACTAGCTCACGTTTCTACAGAGGAACATGGCTTAATCGTCTTAGCACTTCTTATTGATAATTTATATATACATATCTTTTATAAGACGACGCTTCTTTCGGTGGTTGTTCGGGGTTTTACAAGCTTCATGGGTATTAAAAAATTACAAACTTATAGTGACTATAGTAAAACATGGTTACCATATTGACGAAAAATTCTCGCAAAATAATATGTTCTTTCTTCCTCTCTAACTTTCCAATACTTCAACTAAAAGGACACGTTCTTGCGCATTGATTTTCTTCTGCCGCCTAATGATAAAAATCGCTGTGCGTCACTCTTCTTAATGCAATCACAACACGCCGCTGACTTGGCGCCTCTCCAAGTTTGCCTCACTTGACGCAAGTGTCGCTGCACGTCCACATCGACAAACAGATTCCCAGCGGATAAATTCATTTATTTATTCGGATTCATTGCTTTTTTTGCCGCCACCGAGCATATATACGCCCAACGCCCATACGGAAACGCCTTTTCCTGTGTGCTCATGCAGCGCCTTTTTGTTTTTGTCTTTGCAATTTACTGAGTAAATGTTTTGATAGTTCTGTTCTGGGGCGCGACGTATACGTAACGTAGATATGAATTGCTTAAACTAATCGCTGTGCCGCCCCGCATTGCCTCCTATTTCTGTCCGGTAGAGCTTCCGCTTAGAAAGCTTTTTATCTCCTCAGTCTGCTGTCACGTCGTTTCCGCGCAGAGAGTGGCGAATTTCCGGGTTACGTTCATATTGTTTTTTGTTTAGCTTTTGATTTGAGTTGTAAGTTTTATTGCCTTGTCATTTTTTATATCGTTTGCCTTGCTATATTTTAATAAAAACAGCGAGCGAGAACTGATAAGCGAGATGCAGGCGCGTTTTTATAGCTAGTTCGGTAATTTTGGAATTGTTGGTACAATGTCTTTCCTCCATTCTAAATATATCACCTCACGTTATACGATTCGAATGTCTGCCCAAAAATCTTACTCAACTATTATAAATTGAGTGAATAGAGCTTAAGCCAAGCCGGTGCTATATAGAAATACCGAGTTCTTTTTATAGACAGTTTGGAATCCAAATCTGAAATGGTTGGTACAATGTCTCACCTCAATTCAATATATATCCTCCTCCTATTTAATAAAAAAAATTATACCAAGCGAAGTTTGCTGAAGTCATAATAGTTACAACTACTTAAGCTCTGGCGCTTCTGTACAAAACTTGACTTTTGAAGATTGGAATGGTAAAGAGTTTGTATTTTTAAACTGTTAAAAAGGGTATATCTCTGCAGGGGTGTTCAACCAAAAAACCGCTTACTACAGACTAGATTTGCTATCTTAGATTCATTTTCCCTGCAAGAGAAACCAACCTTAGGAATTTAAGAATAATTGTAGCAATAGTTCGAGAGCCATATGATAAGATCGAAACTATAAAGTCATTCGTTTAAAAATAAATTCAGGTCTCTTGTCCGACAAAGATAAAGACAAACTCGAGATGATTCCTCCTAAAAAAGTGATGCCGACTGATGGGTTTTCTACATACTTGAAATAATGATTTCTCAATTATCACTATAAATGTTAATATTATCTGTAAGTTAATATACTGCCAATGACATCTGTGCCAAATTTCACATCAAAATAATTATTAGTATTTAGTATACGATGGTCTCTTTGAAGTACATAAAATGCATTCGGCGATTTTTACGATAAGCGAAATTACTCAACAAAGAAGTTCCATTAAATTTTGTGTCGGAATTAAATTTTTGGTGTCGATACTTTCAGAATGTTGGAAAAGGCCTTCGATTATTATCGTTTGTCTAGAGCAAGCATTTCTGATTGGTATGAATTATTCAAAGAATTGGAATATCAAAAGGATTAATGAAAGTCAATTTGAAAGATCATTTGGGCCTAAGAAAAGTAAAAGCACGATTGGTTCCAAAATCATAAAAATAACAGTGTCGCTCTAACGTCTGCGAAACAATTCTTTCCGACGATAACGATGAGTTTTCGATCCATGCTTACGACCTGGAAACAGGCCGAATATCGTCGCAAAGGTGTGTTGAAGCCGAGAAACCACGTCAAACAAATCAAAAATTATGGTAATGTTGGCAGTTTTTTCGATAATCTATGTGCAAAGCTTTTCGTAAAACGAGGCCGACAACTCTTGGTTTTTGCAACCACGATAATGCACCGTCCGTCGCATGCTTCATTGAATCTTCTTGAGGTTTTCGTTCATTACACAGTGGAGGCAGCCATGACTTCAGCAAATTTGCCTTAGTAGGATTTTCAAAACGGACATTCGCAATCGTGTAAGGTAAAGAAATTAACTGCTTGCTTGCCCATATATATATATACATATATTAGATAGTAGAAGGATATACTACATAATGAGAGAAAAACGGAAAATAGGAAGCTGTAGTATGGCCAGACTTCTCTTCAAAAAACTTCTCTACTAATCGAAGCGGCACTTGGGTCTTTAGAGCCACACGAGCTCTATGAGCTGTACGGAAACATTGATATATGTAATAAAACGCATTCCGACGAATACACTGGTTAGGCCATGTTGAACGCAGTGTTTTCGGCCCAGACTGACCTACGGTTTTAGTGCCGGAGAAGAGTCGAAGCTGCAACCTCTAAAATAGCAAATAAAATAGTATTTCTCCAATGCAAGTATAAATTGGAAGATTTTTTGAGCCTATATATCCTGAATACAAAAAATCAGCACGTATGTATAGATGGGGGGAGAATTCCTATGGCATAATCCCGAAGAAATTTTCATGATTTATAAAATATATAGAAAGTCACCTTGCTTACTAATAAATGTACCGTTATAGTAACTAGAATATACAAGGTTTGTCCGGAAAGTAATAGGCCTGATTTTATTCCGCCGCGATTGTACTTCAGAGCGTGTGCGAATCGACTGGATTCGGTAGAGGGCGTTCCTAGCTAACGAATGAGCGAAGCGGCAGTTGTCTACGAGCGTCTGGAGAGTAAGGGCAAACATTTTCGCGCGACGATTTTCTGTGAGTGGTGCAAGCCGATAAAACAGTATTCGTTAGAGCAGAGGTACGCGAATAAATGGAGTATTCGGTAAATCTGCGACAGAGACGTTTGATATGATCAAACAGGCTTACCCAGATGTTGCTTTAGCAAGAAATGGTTTGTTTCGGTCGCACCAGGCCTTTTTGGTGGGCCGAGAAGAGGTCGCTGATGAAAACCGTAAAAAACGATGCTCATTGCCTTTTTTGACATCAAAAGCATCTCCGCTATGAGTTTGTTCCTCCTGGATACACAGTCAACGCTAGGGTGGGTCCATTCCGGACTTTTTTCGATTCGGGATTTCTAATAGTGCGGAAAAGTTGCTTTAGTACTTCCTGATTCCAATGCAACTTTTTGTTTTGAGATCGGATTTTATCTTCAACCCCAACTCCGGCCTTGAAATTTCGAAAATTCGCCTAAAATCGTGAAATTGTCTACCTAGCGCCTGAAATACGCATCTCATGGCAAAATGTATGAAACAAAAGTTATTTGTCACGTCATTTGCTACGGGAATAGTATATGTGATCATGGCCGTAGGACGAACCGTTCCCGAGATACGAGCGAAAAGGCGGCGCGCCACAGCGCAAGGTGAAAATTGTTGCAGCTCTCAGCTAACCTGTATTGGTCACCCAGAACCCACCGCGTGGAGGTGGCTGCTCTTCGGGTTCCTCCCAAGCCCAACCCAACCAACCAACCATATGTCAGGCTTGTTTTAGTCTGAGTCTGTGTCAAATTTATTGATAAAATCAGATTTTGTACTAAACTTTGGCACTTGTTGCCTAGATTTCAGTGTAGACCGTATAAAACGATCACGAGATTGGGGGCCAATAACTTTAGAGATGCCTCTGTCACCAGTTTGACGGTTCTCTCGACTGCCACGGTGTGAGAGGGGAATTCACTAAATTTCCATACCTCTGCAGTGTCTCCCGACAGCCCTTTTATGAGTTCTCCGTTAGAAACTGAACAAAGAACTGGTGGAACAGTCAAGGTAATAGTCTTCCAGTTAATCATATCGTAATAATTATTAGCTTTGAAATTCAGCTTTGGCACTTTATTACATCTAACCCTTCAATTAACAGTGTCAGACTCTGCTTCTCTGGCTGCCAGAAGTCGGTCAAGGGCCAACTTTCTGACTTCTATCCGTTCGTCAGTCATCATACTAAGGAGAATGTTTTCTGGAAGAGCAAAGAAAGCATTCTGTTGAATGGATGAATCGACAACCTTGCGCAGTTTAGCAGGTAAGTATCTCGACCTTTGAATTGCAGCATAGAGATGGCGCGAGCCATCTTTGATTGAACTGTTGAATCTTATTGAGAACCACAAAGGTGAGTAAACTGTAAGTATGTACTTGACCAAAATCTTTATTTCCTTTGTTAGTTTGTCAGTAGAAATGTATAATCTCAGAATTCTATTTGCACAGGTGAGCCAGCGAGATTGGCACATGTTACCTGGATGCATCGACGCTAAATCTGAGGAACATTGACCGGAAATAACAGCTTCTGATATTTTATAGAGATAAGCTTGGTCTGTGCTAAGTTGGGTCGGATTAATAACCTCAGAAGGTAATTGGCAGGATGGAAAACTTTCAAATTTGACAACAGGCAACTTCTCACAATCAGGGAGCAGTTTACCTATGTCGCCAGAGAATGTATTTGGACTCTTTGAGACACCATCTATGTGTTCGAAAAGAGCACGAAATGGAAGTTCGTTGAAATGTAGAAGACAAACAACCCACTGTAATGGCCTACCTATTCTTTCTTCTAGTTTCCGAATGATTCCACCTTTCCAACCTGTGTTCGTGTTGGTGCCATCAGCACCGACAACTTCTAGATGTTCCACATCAACTGAATTGTCTTGTAAATGTTGCCATATAGCTTGCGTCTCATCCTCAGCTGACCCGGAAGGAGAGGTGACGTGGCCAAAGTAATGACAACCAGGTTCCGCTATAAGAGAAATATGTTCCTCTTTGACAGTGTCGCGGTAGTACTTTTCACCTTCGCTGACTTGTGTAAGTGTATTGTCTTTGCGGCCGTCAAAATACAGCCCATATACAGAGTCAATACTTTCGGTGTTTTGGAGCTTAACTCCAACACTTTTTTTTGCCCGACTAATCTTGCATTTGTCAGTGACAAAGCTAGCCTGATCCTCTGTTATCAAACCTGCTTTTTTGGCATCCAGAAAAGCAGATGAAACAATCAAGGCCGCTGCTCTATCACTTACTACAAATCTTTTGGCAGCTAAAGCAGTGTGTTCTAATACTAGTGTGTTTTGTTTGGTTTTAGAGGATGGAAGAGAAAATTCATCATCAGCATCGTTTTTGGAAGAATCCATGTGCGACGCACCTACATTGTTGTCGTCTGTATGAGAGTTTGGCTGATCTGAATGGTCACGTGTTCTAGCTGATACGTTTCTGGTAAGTGTTGATGTTGAATGACATTTTGAAAACTTTTCTTTACGTTTATTTTTCTTTGTAATCTTTTTTGTTTCTTTACTCCTAGGTTCATAGTTGTCGCCTCGGAGTCGCCCTATACGAAATCTTTCAAACTGATAACACAAAAGAACATCCTGTAAGTAGGTAACTGGGACTCAGAGAGATTGTACGGATATATGCCAAACACAGGACATTTCTCTCTAAATTTAAATTTATATACAGACATTTTGAGTTCTGTGTTCTGTTGAGAGAATATAAGTGATAGCACTCGGCGAAATCAACGACAAGAGTGAAGGAACTCGATGAAAATATATTTATGTGGAGACCAGTCCGAACGTGTCGTATGGCGCAGGGAAATGAATGTAAGTGATAGAACTCGGCGAAATCACCGACAAGAGTGAAGGAACTCGATGAAAAAATATTTGTGTGGAGACCTATCCGAACGTGTCCTTTGGCGTAGGTGAATGAATGTGAGTGATAGCACTCGGCGAAATCAACGTCAATAAGTGTGGCCGCAAGCCGATTTTCACCTTGTGCTGTGGCGCGCCGTATTTTCGCTCGTATCTCGGGAAAGGTTCGTCCTACGGCCATGAGCACATATACCATTCCGGTAGCAAATGACGTGACGTTGTTTTGTACATTTTGCCATTAGATACGTATTTCAGGTGCTACGTAGACAATTTCACGATTTTAGGCGAATTTCCGAAATTTCAAGGCCAGAGTTGGGGTTGAAAAAAAAAACAAAAAGTTGCATTGGAATCAGGAAGTACTAAGGCAACTTTTCCGCACTATTCGAAATCCCGAATCGAAAAAAGTCGGGAATCGACCCACCCTAGTCAACGCCAAGTTTTACGAGGAAGTCCTCAAGAGACTCAAACGAGGGGTCAATCGGTTTCAAAAAGACATCGCAGCCAATTGGAAATTGCACCATGACAACGTCCCGGCTGACACCGCCTTTATTGTGAAGAGATACCTAACCAACGCCGGCATACCAATGCTTTCGCAGGCCCCCAGATGTGGCTCCCTGGACTTTTTTTGTTTCCTTGCCCAAAAAGGCAGAAATACAAGCATTTTGACACGACAGAGGGGATTCAAGCAGCATACATCTCGGCTCTTAAGGCTATTCCGAAAATTGCCTTCCGTGACGCCTTCAATGCTTGGAAATTGCGCTGGCAGCGCTAATTCTTTTTAACGAATTGTAACGATTGGTTCAAAAAATTTTTTTAAACCGACTCAGTCCTATTACTTTCCGGACAAACCCTGTAAACATTAGGAAGCCAGCTGATAGCTTCGGATTTCAACTTTAAATATAATTTGAAAATCTATTATGCTGGTAAAATTTTTTTAGAAAATTTATTAAAAACTATGCAACAGAAAAAATGTTCTTACAAATAGATTTATGTTCCGTTTTAGTGAAATAAATATTAATTTTTGCCATAATTGGTAACGACTTTAAGAGATGGAAGCCTGAAAGAAAGAGAAGTGTTCTTCTTAAACTCTATCCACTTTCGGAAGCGATTTTCAATAAGACTATAAGACTGTAGTTTTCAAAAGTATATTACGATATTTTCGAGTTTCAGAACCCATTAAGAATGAATTGGTAATCTTCTAAAATCTATACACTTTCGAATTCTGCTCCGAATAAAACAAAAATTTTAAAAAACTCCCATTACTATAATTTTGGTATCTCTGAGAAGCGATGCGCTCTTACCACTCTCTTTCTCTTTTTAACCAATCTCCAACTAAGCAACTAAATGTGAAATAAAAAAGAAAGAACAACCGAAAGAGTAAGTGACAGCGCAACCACAATGCTGAAATTTACAACAACTGCCATTGAAAGCACACAAAAGGCCAACATCAACCCAATGACCCTTAGTAAAAACAAACGAGGAATCTAAATTAATTAACCGAATACGAAAAAATTGCTGCTGACGGAGCGATAAATGCATATGCATGCGCCAGGGACTACAGTGGTGAAATAGAGCAATCGGAAGTGGCAAGTGCATGGAGCGTAGAGTCGGTGCGGGGAGAGAGGAAAGTTGGACGCAAAACAAGCAAAATGCTTTCCCGCGAATATGTAGCGAGTTTTGTAACGCCCGCGCTAGCAGCTAAACGTTGATTACACGAATGTGCTGCTGATAATGACAACGTTATATGTGCGCTTACACAAACATACATACAAGTATGTACATAGGCATACACAAGGCTTGAGCCCCCTCTCTTGTTCGCTGCGTTAAGGGCGGTAAAATACCGGAGCTGCCAAGCCAAATGCAATTATTTTTAGACAGTTGAGGCACATATGCAAGCATCAACTACAATAGCAATACTACAACAACATGCAGCAACAATAATGTTGACAAAGTGCTGTTGCTGAGCTAAAAATTGCAACAGAGATGAGCGCATGAAAAATCAATAGCGGAGAGAGGAAATGGTCTGATGATCGCCGGCATCGGTAGGCGAGAGTAAAGGCACTAACTGCACTTTTAACTATACAGTATGTATGTATGTGTGTACGTGCATGGCGAGTCATGTAAATGTTGCCATTTGGCGTGTTTGTATTTGCATTTTGCTAACAAGTGCTGTTCGATAGGCAAGTTTGCATTTAAAAAGTATTTTTGAAAATAGTAGTAGACAAAATAGTAGAAATAATAATATTTTTTTGAAAATTTTGAACCAATGATAAATAGTAGAAAGGCGCTATTTTTATAAAGATATTAATTTTAACAAATAGTAGAAGAAATGTTAATATTTAGTAATATTCGGGAAAAGCTTAAAACATTGAAAACTACATCTGTAGTTGCAAATCTCTCTCTCTTTTTTTAACATGTAGTAGTAGAAATGTTAACATTTAACAACTTAGAAAACCTTAAAACAATGAAGACTAAATTGTATAATATACTATATATGTATATATGCCCAAAAAATAAGGTGACATTGTACATATTTATTTAGAAAATTCTATATTTATAGCCTTGAGTAAGTTTTTAGAAAGTAATAAAATTGGTAGTATTTATCAATTTCAGTATCAGAGAAATGAAAAAAAAATAAACTAAATAAATAAACTAGTCAAAAAATGTAGAAAGATACCATTTTTATAAAAAATAAATAGTAGTTTTAGTTGTAAATATTTTTCTGTTTTCTTAAAATAAGTGATATTTTGTTAATTTAGCAATACAGAGCGATTAGTTTGAAAATATTTATAAAATTTGTGTTTTTTCAAGGTCGGATTTTGAGCCCAGTCTTAGTTAAGATGAAATAGCATTCTTTTTTTAGAAAGATTCTGTACGGCAAAGGTAGTTTTAGTATATCGTGGAACATCTTTGATGGCAATATACTATATAGAACAAACATATCCATTTATGAAATAGCTGCCTATTATAAGGTTTAACCACGCTCTATTTTCGAAAATTTTTAAGCATTGTGAAAGATAAAAAACGAAAAGTAGTAGAAATAGCAAAAAAATATTAATATTACCAAACAATTTGAAAGTATTAAAAACAATAATAAAGGAATATTGCCTTTTTTATACAAATGGTTGACGGGGATCACTAACTTCTACAAAATTTAGTGGGTATTTTTACTCCTACTATATTTAAAAAAACTCAAGGAAATAGTGGCATTTTTATTTTATATTTTTATGCACTTAAATATTACACTCGTTCCTTCCTCACCAAGAATTGGGCAACCATAGCATATAGCTGCCATACAAACTGGCCGACCAAACTCAAGCCCTCGTATGAAAAACTTTTTTTTGGCTGAATTTGGCATGAATTATAACTCAAAGCAGCGCTACAATTTCCGAAGGAATTGTGAAGATCGAATCACTATAGCATACAGCTGCCATTCAAATTGACCGAAAAAAAGGATGTATTTTGGTACAAAGGTTCGCAATAGCAAGGGGCACCTGTGGGCAAAATTTTTTGAAAAAGTGGGCATGGCGCCGCGCTCTAACAAGATTAACGTACATTTTTCCTAAACCGCTTAAGCTACAACAACCAAAGAACTTCTACCAACAGTGTGAAAATGGATGAAATCGGAAGATAAGCCTGCTCACTCCCCATATAACGGTACTGTTAAAAACTACTAAAAGCGCGATAAATCAATAGCTAAATACACCAGATACAATAAATTTGACCACCAAGAAGGTATGAAAAAGCTTTATGGGGACCGGTGTGAAAATTGAACGATGGGCATGATACCACCCTCTTTTTGGGAAAATCCCATATCTCGGGACCCGACCTACTGATTTCTACAAAATTTAGTATGTAGAATTTTTTTATATTCTTAAGACACATTGTGAAAATAGACGAAAACGGACAACAACCACGCCTACTTCCATTATAGCACAATTTCAAATTCCACTTGATTCGTTCAGTTTCCAGTACACAAATCAAGAAGGAATTAATCTAAAAACTTTGCAATAATAATGTCTTCAGTCTGTGCCAACTTATGATCAAAAATTGTTTACGTCCAATAAAAACTTTTCAAGCCCCTAGGTACCGAATATTTAGACCTCGGTTGACTTTTGATCGAAAATATCGGTCAATATGTGATATATAAACTAAAACTAAGGGTTAATCCTTCATTTATAAGAGTTTGTCTGTATGTAAAAAATGGATTGAATCGGACTAATACTTCCCTTAGCCCCCATTTACTTAATATAAAAATTTTCGGGTGACTTTGTACCGCGTATATCGGCCAATATGTGAGTTTTCCCATGGGAAATAAGAGAGCGTGGACATTTTTAATATGAAACATTATTTCAGGAATAATGGCATAACTATTTTTACATCTGGAACATATACACATATATATGTTTATACATTTACCTAAATACATATATACAACTACAAACACACATCTACCCAAAGTGACAGTGAAAGACAGTTGGCACAATGACACTCAGAGCATTAATTTATGCAATGAACATTGGGGAATACACTCACTCTCACACATACTTGCATAAATTCAATATTTTTAATGCTTCCGTACCTATAGGTCATATGTATGTTTATTATATGGCAGCACTCATGTCTTTGAGTAATTTACAGGTGAACAGAATTTAATGATTAAAAATTTCAGCATGTATTTGACGCCATATAATTTGGTTACTTTGTCTGACGTCCGAAGCCAATTAATGCAGAACGGATTTGGTCATACGCAATATAGTACAATTTATTTTTATTACTTTTTTAATCTAAAATGCATTTATAAAAATGAAATTTAAATGGTAGTAAAATACTGGTATTAGGAAAAGTAATGGAAATATAAAACTTTTCAATGGGATTCAGTTATAAAAAAGCTTTTTAATAACTAAAAATTTGCCGTATTTAAGGCAGTGAAACATGAGAAAACGTTAACTTCGGTTGCGCCGTTGTTACGATACATAAAATCCCTTACAAGAACTTAAATGAATAAGGAAGTTTTCCGTAAAAGCACTTTAGTGGTAATAGCTACGTGTTATAGTGGTTCGATCTGAGCAGTTTTTTTTTTGGGCGATTGCGCCGTTGTCTTATACAATAATTCTAGCCAAATATCTTGAGGATAACTCCTCATATTCAAAAATTTTCCCCTATATGTACACGTGATTTCGACTGCTCAGTTTGTATGGCGGCAAAATGCTAGAGTAATCCGATCTAAACAATTTCTTCAGAAATTATACCATAGCGTTAGGTAATAATTCATTTAAAATTTCTTCAAATGAAAATATTTTTCATGCAAGCATTTACTTTCGGTCATTCAGTTTGTATGGCATTATTATTTGAAATAAAATTAGCATTGGAAAAACTACAGAAAAGTTCGTTAAAGTGAAAAAAAATTTTGCGATTGGCTAGAAAAAATTCTTTTACATATGGCTCAAGCAGCTCATGAATTCCGGTCCTAGTCCAAGTATTCTCTGGGTCGGCAAACTCAACCTCCACGAGGAAACATCCCAAATGGGTTGAGGCTGATCGGCTTCGCCGGGGCCCGAAATATGGTTATCTAAATTACTAGATATAAAATAGAAAAATTTACCACGCCCTGGTTGTCCCTGGATCGAATTTCCTCCAACCAGATCGAACATGTAATGATAGACGGAATACACGTCTCCAGTGTTTTAGACGTGCGTACGCTCCGGGGTCCTAACATCGACTCGCACCATTATCTTGTTGCAGCCAACATATGTACCCGCCTCTGTGCAGCAAAAAATGGACGTCAGCAAACACAAGGAAGATTTGACGTCGAGTAGCTGCAATCAAAACAGATAGCCGAACGGGTTTCTACAAGACTGGGTATGGGATTTTAAGCTCCTTACGTACAGTTGCAAACGAAACCATTGGTTTTCGGAAAATGCGAAAGAACAGCTGGTATGATGAGGGGAGCCGTTTCGCAGCGGAGAGAAACACACTGCCTACCTCGCAATCTTACGACGATCGACCACAACACGTGTGGGATGGGATAGATACCGAGAGATGAAGTGGTAAGCGAGATGCACTTGCGGGCAGAATAAGAGAGGGGCCAAAATGCCCCCAGAACCGAATGGCACTGAAAGCTTTACACCAGGATATGGCAAGCCCGAATGTCTGATAAGAAGCATGCACCAGCTTCCAATAACCAAAACCAGGAAAATCAACCAGAGGATCTGAATCCAAGCAATTTTATACATACATATGCTTTATTCAGCATAAGATTTGTTAGATGAACCTCACATACCATCACCAATCATATGGAGTAAATTTAGCTGGATATTCGAAAATCTTGATGTTAGTTATGTGGGGGCTGGGTCAAGTTTTCGCCCAAGTGTATCTATTTTAATTACAAAGATATACGTTATAGGTAAACTATATTCTTTATTTTCATTGAGATAACTCAAATATTTGCGGATATATCCGTCATATAGTCGCCTGGAAGTTCGAAAATCTTCATATTAGCCATATGGGGCTCAAGGAAATATTGACCCAACTTAACCCATTTTTGATACACAGAGTTAATATTGTCAGAAAAGGATTCTCTCAGAATTTCAATTGTATATCTCACATATTGACCGATATTTTCGGTAAAAAGTCAACTGTATATACTGGGGTCCACACGTTCCACGGTATCTAGGGGCTAGAACATTTTTTGTTGGGGTTCGAACATTTTTTGGTGATAAGATGGCAAGCTTTAAAGGAATTTAGTACAAAATTGTGTCTCGTTTTATTAATTACTTTTTGATTTGTGTACTGAAAAGTGAAAAAATCAAGTGGAATTCAAAAATGTGTTATATGGGAAATAGGCGTAGTTGTGGTACGATTTTTGCACCGTACCTTAAGAATATAAAAATATTCCTGTATACCAAATTTAATTTAAATCGGTCGCTTAGATTCCGAGATATTTTCACCAAAAAATTTTCGGTGCCACGCCTATTGTCCAATTTTCACACCGGTCCCCATAAAGTTTTCTAATACCATGTCAAAGGTGAAATCGAATGTCTCCGGCGTAGATTTTAATAGTACTGTTATATAAGGAGGGAGCGGAGTTATCTTCCGATTTCGGACAGACAGACAGTCACCCGGACTTCAACTTTTCTTGTCATCCTGGTCATTTATATACATATATATAACCCTATATTTATCTCGTTTAGTTTTAGGTGATACGTACAACCGTTAGACGAACAAAAGTATAATACTCTGTAGCAACAGGTCGCTAGAGTATAAAGAGTATGAAAATTAATAAATCAAAATTACCGTTCTTTAACACAAGTGTTCATACGTAGTATATAATGGGTTGTCAAAAAAGTCTTGCGGTATTTTTATTGAACTTTTTTTTTATTGAAATTGAAATGAATTTTTGATGACTCATGCCCAGCTCTTGACCGATGCTACGGCTGCTACTATGCCGGTCTCTTTTGACCAATTCAGCGATTTTATCGCAATTTTCGACGACAGGCCTTCCGGAGCGTGGCACATCTTCGACCACCTCTACACCAGAACGAAAACGTTGAAACCATCGTTGTGTGGTGGAAATGGAAACTGTATCGGGTCCATAAACTGCATAAATTTTATTGGCGGTTTGAGATGCATTTTTGCCTTTATCGTAGTAGTACTGTAAAATATGCCGTATTTTCTCTTTATTTTGCTCCATGTTTGCAATCAATCAATCAAACACGTATTAACGCGTGAAATGAGCTTTCCAAAAAGGTATAGCATGACCCGATGCGACGAATAAAACTAGAACTACGCGCTTTTAGCGCCAACTATCGAAAATACCGCAAGACTTTTTTGACAACCTATTATGATCATATGCCACTACTTTTTTACCAACATTTTGTGCTTTAAATTTCATTTTCAGAAAACTTAAAATAACGTAATGTTTTTAGTAATAGAAATAATACGAAGCGTTAAAAATTTTGTACAATGTTTCGTTATAAAAGCTCTATCTTATCAGTAAATTCAAAGGATACCCCGATAACTACGAGAAGAGTTGTTGAAAATACTATTTACTTTAAATTGCATTCTCTCAATAACTTTACAAAGTCTCCATCATATTGATTTTTCCAAGGTTGAAATTGTTAAAGCAAATAAAGCCAATATCCTCAAAATAAGTGAGTGATAACAGTTTAAAGTTACTGTTATGGTGTTTTAAGAAGTTTTGTAACATTTGTTTGGCAGTCAAAATAGTATGTATCTTATAAAAATTAATTTTTGAGAATCCTTTACTACCTAAAGTCGTTTGTGTGGGAACAGTTTTACAATTTTTTTTTTTTTTCATTTAATTTTTTTGACCTAAGGAATATTGAATGAATATTCTTTTGGCCCCCTCGGGGATTTGCTATCTTGACGTGATGAGGGGGCTCAGTAGATATAATGATCCAAAGAGCGATGCTGGCGGTAGCGTAGCTACCAGTAGGGCCACCCATGCCGGTAAGGTCGATGGTGAATATCGAAGCTAAAAGCAATCCACAACATATCAGCGTCTGCTACTGTAAGTACGGCTGAAAGCGGATGTCTGTACTTGTATCAAGCGGTTCGCTATATAAATGTGTAAGGACGGAAAACAGTAAACCCTTCAGAAGGCAAGGAGAAACCACTGAAGTATACTTCCCAGCATATCATATGACAATGATAGTACAACCAAAACAATGGCCCTCAGTCTCCGGCAAATCGAGGGTGCTAAGAATCCCCGGAGGTAAAACAAAACAAACTTTAAACATCGGAACATGGAACACAAGAAGTTTATACGAGCCTGGAAAACTAGCTAATACGATTTTAGAAATGGAAAAATTAGACATCGATTTACTTGGCATAAGTGAAACATGGTGGCCAGATTGTGGAGAATTTATTTCCCAAAATACAAAGTTCTTTTTCTCTGGCAACCAAACTAAAAATCACCGCAATGGTGTAGGCATTATAGTTAAAGAAAATACTGCAAAATCTGTCATCGGATTCGTGCCGAAATCTGATAGATCAATGATGCTAAAGTTATTTGCAAAACCACTGAATATTAATATTATTCAAGTCTATGCTCCAACGGCCGACAAAAGTGATGACGAAATAGAAACTTTCTATGATGAACTAGACGAACTTATGCGATTAACAAAACCATACGAAATAAATATAATTCAAGGCGATTTTAATGCAAAAGTTGGAAGAGAAAAAGTCGAAGGAGTTGCAGGCCAATACGGCTTAGGTGAAAGAAATGAGAGAGAAGATCGACTAATTCAATTTTGTCAAGAACATAAATTAATAATTTCGAACACATTATTTAGCCTGCCTCCCAGAAGACTTGGAAATCTCCATCGGACGCCTCTGATAATATCATCAGAAATCAAATAGATTATATTCTGAAAAATAATCGATTCTGTTCCTCAATAAAAAAAGTCAATACATATCCAGCAGCGGATGTACCTTCGGATCACAACTTGCTACTGGCAAAATTGCGTATTAGGCTAGCCAAATTAAAAAAAGTAAGCCTCAATTTAAGCTAAATGTTGATAAGTTGCGAGACGAAAGTGTGAAACGCCTATTTGAAAGTGAAATCAATGAAAAAATAAATGATATCCCATCAGGAAGTGCGGAAAGTATATGGAGCGACTTAAAAGAGATAATTTGTACTACAGCAAAAAACTCTCTTGGAATGAAAAAGAAAGAAAGTAATAAAAATAATTGGATGACAGATGACATATTGAAACTAATAAGTAAATGCCGGGAATATAAAAATAAAAACACTGACATGTATAGACAACTGAATAGCAAAATAAGGAAGATGATTCGAAATGCAAAAACAAACTGGATAAACAATGAATGCCAAGAAATTGAAAGACTACAATTTTTACATCATACCTTCCATTTACACAAAAAATTGAAAGAAGCCGCAGGTATTCATCGTAAAAATCCACCCTCAATCCTTATAAATGAAAACAATGAGGTGGTATTTGACATAGAGGAAAAGAAAAGTATATGGAAGAAATATATTGGAAACGTTTTTTCGGATGACAGTAGATTGAACCAGAACCTTCATCTCCATCACAGACCAACTGGCAATTATATTACGAAAGGCGAAATAGAGAGAGCTATACAATCCATGAAAAATTACAAAGCAACAGGTCCGGATGAGGTTCCAGCTGAAATTTTAAAGTTAATAAATGACAAAAATATGACTCTCTTAGTAAAGCTTTTTAACCAAGTTTATGACAATGGGCAATATCTAAAAGACTGGTTAAAATCAACATTCATACCACTACCTAAGAAAAATAACGCGAAACATTGTAGTGAGTACAGACTAATTAGTCTAATGTCACATGCTCTTAAGATATTTCTAAAAGTCATTCACGCCAGAATATATAAGAAATGTGAAGAGTCAATGGGTAAGACGCAATTTGGCTTCAGAGAACACGCGAGGCATTGTTCTGTATACAAGTCTTGGTTCAAAACTGTAAAGATGTCCAAAAAGATGTATTTTTATGCTTTATTGATTATGAGAAAGCTTTCGACACCATTAAACACGATAAACTTATGGAAATTCTTCATTCTATGGGAATAGATGACAAAGAGATTCGTTGCATAAGAAATCTGTATTGGCAACAAACTGCCCATGTAAGCATCAATGGTGATATAACCGAAGAAATATCTATTTCACGAGGTGTAAGACAAGGATGCATTCTGTCACCCTTGTTATTTAACATATATTCGGAAGTAAAACTTCAAGAATCGGTAACCAGTATTGGTCAAGGTGTGAAAGTTAATGGTATTTTCATAAATAATATACGCTATGCAGATAACACTACACTTATAGCCGATAGCTTGATGGGATTACAAGAACTTGTAAACCGAGTTAACTTACGTAGTGACGAATATGGCCTACGCATTAACATAAACAAGACGAAGTACATGATTATTAGTAGGAAAAACATATACAATGACACACACCTCATGATTAATAACAGTCCAATCGAAAGAGTTAAAAATTTCAGGTACCTTGGTTGTCAGATCAATGAAAATTGGGATTGTTCAAAAAATGTAAAATCGAATGTCGAATCGAATTTGCGCGAACAACTTTTCTCAAATACAAAAACTTATTATGTAGCCATGACCTCAACATCACAACCAAAATACGTTTTTTAAAATGTTATGTTTGGTCAGTGCTCCTCTATGCGATGGAAACTTGGACTCTAAAAATCACAGATATGAACAAGCTAGAGTCTTTCGAGCTATGGCTTATTAGAAGAATCCTAAAAATCCCATGGACAGATCGAGTTACAAACAGTGAAGTTTTGAGAAGAGTGAACCGCAATAGAGAGTTGTTAAGGACTATAAAACAAAGAAAAGCAGCCTACCTAGGACATATTATGAGGCACTCTAAGTATGAGCTCCTACAAATAATTATCCAAGGAAAAATTGAAGGAAAACGGGGTATTGGCCGTAAACAACTTTCGTGGCTTCGAAACATTCGACAATGGACAGGAATCCAGAACATTGGCAACCTTATAGATGTGGCGAGAGATAGAGAGAAATATGCTGCGATAATTCAAAACCTGTGATATTTTATATTTTTTTTTCTTTCAATATACAATATATAGTATATATTTAACATGTAAATACATTATTATATTATTATTAAGCTTATTAATATTGTACATAGTACTAAATGTTATATGATCACCAATATTCGAATACGAATTGGCAAATAAAGAAGAAGAAGATTCGTTTGATGTTGGAAAAGTCATCCAATTACCTTTGTGACATAACGAATATTGAATGTAACATTTTTAAGATGTGAACAGCTCCCCAATCTTAAATTTATTTTCTTAATTTCTTTCGGAGAACAGTTCGCATGATCCTAAAAGAATTATTCACATACATACCCTAACTCTTCCATCTGCCACTTAAATCTTTTTTCCCAATTTTTTTAGCACAATTCTTTGTAAAGCGGATCGTGTTTTCAAGTAAGTTGATGTGATACACTTAAGCAGCCATTGTTTTCTCAGCAACTACTTCGGCAAAGTATATTTTAAAATACTAACACTACAAAATTGTTACTACCCGTGCTGCTCGCAAGATTCTTGCTACACACAGTTACGCCGTTGCCTCGCCGACCTGAGAGATTGCCTCGGTCGCTGCCACCGCAAGTTTTGCTGAGTCATGTTCATGTGTTGTAAAGCGTTATAAATTTAACACGAAGCAATGTTACGAACTATTTGAGGGCAACACCTTTAAACAAGCTGCTGTACAGGCAAATACAACTGCAACAACAATGGCAAATACTGCACTCCAAAACTAGTGCAAACTAGTATGTTGTTACAAAGTGCACTCCCTCACCCCGCAAGCCAATCGATAAAGCGAATTGAAACGGTGCAAGATGGAGGCGTCGACGCGGAGATGTGTGGTAAGTTTAGGTTGATATTTTTCGTAGTGTAAACTAAATATATAAATAAAAGTAAAAAACTATAAAATATAAAGCAATAACAGTTCTAAGCACACAAGCTGATGCGATGAAGCTCGGTGAGGCGAGGCGGGAGACATGGCGACTGATAAATCGGTTGTGAAATGATTTAAGAGAATGAAAATAAAGAAATGGGGAAAGCGAGACAGAAGAAGTGAGATGTTGAAATAAGAACCGAGTTGCCATTACATGTAACTAATTTCGGAGAGATTGGAATTTTTCATTTAGACAATCTTAAACTGGGATTACTATGGAAGCTTCCTTCGAGAAGCGTTAAGTGTATTAGAAACTAAGATAAGTACATGTAGTTTATCAAGAAGTTTGTAGCCCCTAGTTGTAATGTCGGAGAATTTATGACGCTAATCAGCGCGGCGAGTTGAGCCGATTTAGTCATGTTCGCCTGCCAGTACGAGTATATACGCAAACTAATCCCTCAGTTTTGAGACATAGAGAGGATATTTTGCACTTATTAATTTCTTTTCAAGAAGCTGCTCATTTATCGGAATCGCCACCATTGGTCCACTGGAGCAAGTAGCTGCCATACAAACTGAACAAACGGCATCACGCTCTTGTATGTAAATCTTCTTTAGTTTATAAGATGTCTTCCCGAAATTCGTGTCATTTTCGATGCGATGTCGACAAGCCTAAGTAAATACATACCATATATGAGACTAAAAGTAACTACGACCAAAACTCGATACTTTTGAGAACCGCATGGCAAGCCGTTTAGAATTATAGATCTTCTTTCTGACTAATCCATATTCAAAGCCGGGCTTTCTTCTGATATTCAGTATTCTGAGGAAGCCACGAATTCCGTGAAGAAGAAGAAGAAGAAATTATATACTTAGAAAAGTGGATGAAGAATTCTTCCTCGATTATTCGATCTAAACATTTTCCTTGATACAACAGCAATGCGGCACTAAGTACAGTGCTTATGAAAACTCAACTTATTCCATGTCTTAAGTAAGAAATACAGGATTTGTCCGGAAAGTAATAGGACTGATTTTTTTCACCGCGACTGTACTTCGATGAGTGCGCGCACCGGCTGCATTCGGTGAAGGGCATTCCAGGCTAACGAAAGAGCGGCTACTTAGTTGTCTCGGTCAGTTTTGTTTCTGTGAGTGGTGCAAGCTGAAAATGCAGCGTTCGTCAGAGCAGAGGTACGCGATGAAATTTTGAGTGAAACTCGGTAAATCTGCGACACAGACTTTGATATTCTCAAGCAGGCATATCCAGATGTTGCTTTAGGAAGAAGTGCTGTTTTTCGGTGGTACCAGGCCTTTTTGGAGGGCCCCGAATAAATCGCCGACGTAGACCATGCTGGGAGACGTCCAACTTCGACAAACACCGACAATATGACTCGTGTGCGCATAGTTTTGAACTCAGACTGTCGACTAAGTATTCGTTTAATTGCCCAGATGTTAAATTTATCAAAATCTGTGGTTCATAACATTGTAACGGAGCACTTGGATATGCGCAAGGTGTGCGCGAAAGGTGCTCACTGACGACCAGAAATTGCTGCGAGTGGAAGTGTGCCAAGAAAATTTGAACATGTGTGAAAGTGACTCCCAATTTTTGAATAAACCTCTCTCTCAACTCTCAAGGCTATTCCGGAAAATGCCTTCAGTGACGCCTTCATTTTAATGCTACGAGTATAACAAACCAAATCCTTAGTGACTCACGCCCAGTTAATTGATCTCAATCACTCAACCCTCATCAGATAGACGCTACTACCGACAAGTGGCTTTACTTATTGAACCACGTTTTGAATATCAGTTTACAAGTACGCTGCAAATAGTATGAGGTTTTATTACATACCTTTGGCAACCCTGCTGGCGCGTGGAAAAGTATACATGGCTGGTTTTTTTTACTATTGTGTAGTATCTAAACATATAAGCGTCAATTTCCAGATAAGTGTCGTCAGCACTCAGCGATGACTGGCAGTAGCGGCAGATTGGCGCTGTTGTTATTGTCGCCGCTTACTGCCGCATTGCAACTTTAGATTCAATTGACTGTGACGCAATTGGATTTTGTCACCAGCAGCTGAAAGACCGACAGGCACATGCGAACACAATTGACTAGAGGAGAACCTAACTCTCAGTTCAAACACAAATGAAACATACTAGGTGCATTTCACGTGTTTTTATAAGGTGCGTACATAGAGAATTAGGTGAAATAAGTGCTGCTACGGCAACTATTCATGCAGCAACGATGCGTCATAAACGCATTGACTCAGTGAATGGAATAAATGACAAATCTTTGTGCCAGGTGATTGGCATTTTTACCGCAACAAAGTTTAATGGTCTTTACTTTCAAACAGGTTTAAGTGTGGAGAGTATTAAAATATATCAAGTGAAGTAAACGTGAGGCATTTAAGGTAGATAAAGGTAATAGGACTTAGTATTCAGTTTATAACGACTTCAAAAGGTCCATTCATTTATGTATCTTCTAGCCAGCATCGGAGAACTGAACGGAAAGTAAAACTGGCACAAAAGTCTCCTATGTTAGCTTTTCTGCTTGTAGAGTTTATACGCTCCTTATTGTATTACTATATTCCCTAAATAAAATCAAGACCTTTATTTCTTATTCAGGGGCACAAAACTAAAGTGGCTGAAGTTTAATTTATGTAGTGTGAGAATGAATGCTCTCTCACATTATCTAAGAAGTACACCCCTTTCCCACTAATGTCAAGTTTCTCTGTATCCGTACTAAGACTTCCTAAAACTTCTTAATTTCGTTAATCACTATGCTCTCTGAAAGAAAACCATAAAAATTTTTTGAAAACAAAATCTTGTATCCAGGCATTATATTATTTCCAAGAAAAAAGGGTTATACGAGTAAATTTAACGACTTTAGGACTTTCATCAATGCTTTTTCCTTATAATTCATTTTCATATATATTCTTTTATTTTTCCTTCATTGGGCGATCTCCGGAAATCGTACTTTTTTGGTTTCAGAAACAAACTGAGAACAGTGTTTGCAATATGTGATATAATTTTTCAAAGTAGGTATTTTTAAGTTTTTTTTAATTTTTTAATTGAAATTGTTGATGGCTTAATTCCTGCAGCTCATTTAGAAGAATAATATTCTCTCAGTAAAAAAATTAATTAATTTAGAATAATTTTTCTCTTCGTAGTAAACTCAAAAAAAAACTTAAAAAATAATGAGAACGGCTTACCATTTCAAAAGAGATTGCAATTTTTATGAAGTTGTAAGCAAAACCACATATAGAAAACTATAACAATTATAATGGCATCTAAATAAATGCTCTTGCAGTAGTAAAGTTAATAAATTGGGGACTTTTTATATTATACCAATTATTTAGCATTTTTACGAATATATTACCAAAAACATTACAACTATAATATTTATAAATAAGCAATAGTTTTTAATAATTGGGGACAGTTTTTTATTTAACAGAAAGAACCAGTATGCAGAAAAATACAATATATGAAACTAAAACAATTATAAGTTGCATGCAAGTATTTTTTCTCACAGTAAAAAAAATTAATAAAATGAGAACAGTTTATCATTTAAGTAATTTAAACAATTATAAAACGGGAACAGTTTTCTTATAAATGCAACAAAGTTACCCCCAATGAAAGCAAATTTTTCAACCAATTTTTTAATATTCGAAAGCGTTAATATTTTTCTACAAAGTTATATGCAAATGTAATGTTATAGGATGCTCGCTCACCGTTTGATAAAAGTATAAATGCGAATCAAAGTTAAAACGCCGTGACAATGAGGGCCACTAAGCAGCAACGACAACGCCAAAGAGACAAAATGTCGCCGACTGGAATGCACTGATGGAATTTTCGCCAACACCTACGAGACAGCGGCAGCATTCAACACATACACAACGCTCGTTCTAGAGGTGGCATTCAGAACCAATGTAGAACAGGATGGCAATGCTAAGCACGTACAATTTGGACGCTACAAAACTGTCAGTATGTTCACCCATGACTCCATGTACATGTATGTTTGTGTGCTTTGAATAGAAGCTCAATCGGCGCATCAGTATTTTTGTATTTGCACACGCCTCGGCCGTCGCGTTTGGAAGCCAACGATTACTCACTTCAATTTCTGACTACCACGCTCTACCTGACTGGCTTCCTACTGCCAACTTCCGGTGCTGTGGTATTCTTCCAACGTAAAATAGCATCGCCACTCCTCACCTCACTCTCCCTCTTTTCACCGCTAGCAAGCGCGTGCTTGCACTTTTCGCCGACAAGCCTTTAAATGCTTCATTGAATCAATTTGCTCCATGCAAATTGTGCAAATGAATGAATCGTGCGCAAATTACATTTATGCAGGTTCTTGTAAGTATGTACCTACATACTATTTATCTGTATGTGTGTTAATCAATATTATTGAATGTACATGGAAAAACTTTTTTTATTTGCTTTATTAACTTACAAGCGAATAAGGTGAAAAGTGCAAAATGAAAAGTTTGTTATTTCCTAATGCATTGTTGTTATTGTTACATTTATATGTATATATGTACATATATGTTACTTGTGTGTATGTGCTTTTCATACAATCTTACCATGGCAAAGTATGTCTAAATTTGATTAGTGTGCATACGGCGTGGAGCACCTAGAATTGAATTTGTAGAAACACAAGGGTCTGTGTAATTTTTAATATCTAAAAACGTTGACAAATACGGCAAAACCGTTATATAAAACTTTTCAACTGTTGGCGAAGATTTGCTGTTTCAGGGGTGTATATGCTTAGCCGCTCCGCTCTCGCTAAGCTTGGGTTAAGTACTTGGCCGAATTTAGTTTGTTTTAGTCCCGGTGGCTAGAACTATTTAGTTTTAGGTAGATCTCAACTCAAAAAGGGATTACAGGCATTTTTTTCATTCACAAAAAGGGATTACAGGCATTTTTTTCATTCTCATGGAACCACTGGCTTAGTATATTAAAAATTTGATCTCTGCTTACCCGACCTGATCTCAGTAAGAACGAGTTTAGATTTTATTCCTCTACTACTCTACTTTGCTTTTAAGTAGAGCTCTACCCTAAGAGAGAACACAAAGCTACTAGCTTATTATTAGTAGAGATCTTAACTTCTCTAGTTTTTCATAGACGGAGTCAAGACACTATATTTTATTCAGTATAATGGTCACTCGATCACCTTTCATTCACTTCATTCACTTCATCCATGTCTGATGACTTCAGAACTTGTAGATCTCAACTCAAAAAGCAACTACTTGTGCATACATTTTTGCATTTTCCTGGAGCAACTATCTTGGTAGTAATAAAATATGATCTCTACTCATCCTAAGCTTTCTGATGTCCTTCAAAGACCGAGTTAAACTAATTTTTATTCATTTATTTCTTTAGTTTTCTGCTCTTTTGTTCCATATTAAACCAGAGTATGATGACTTCAGATCTCGTACTCTTGATTTCGTAGCATTGCCTAGTAAGTATTTACGGTTTATGCTAATTTAATCGATTTTGTTGTCCTAGTTTCTAAACTAGTATGACAGCTTGACTTTGAAACATAATGTGTTCGCAGTTATTTCAGATATTAAGTCCTGATAAGTTAACCCCATAAGCAAAAATCTCCATATAACTTCAGATCGAACAAAATGAGACATTGTTGTTGTCGTATCAAAGCATTTTCCATTT
Source organism: Bactrocera tryoni (assembly GCF_016617805.1). NCBI lineage: Eukaryota > Metazoa > Arthropoda > Insecta > Diptera > Tephritidae > Bactrocera > Bactrocera tryoni. The sequence continues at coordinate 51,175,495 of NC_052501.1, forward strand.
CATTTTGTTGAAAACCATCACTTCATTTATTATAAACTCTGATCCAATTATATAATTATAAGAAACAGCGTTTCTCAGCTCTTGCCTCTCGGATCATAACACACTGGCTTTTAAATAGAATTGGAACATAGAATTAACGGTACGAGCTGACAGATATAAAATCTCTTCACTGCATATTTCTACCGTAATGAAAGTATGTTTCCAACTATCACCAGCAGAACTTTTTTCAATAAAGCTATCCGTCAAAGTTTTAATCCTGTACCATGCCGACGTAATAATGAAGATCATAAGATTTTAAATTCCGTAAGTCCATTGTAAGCAGCTTACCCGTAAAGTTTCATACTTTATTCAAACCCTTACTCATAGAATCTCGTCGGCGCCCAAACTTAAGTTCTAAATATGAAATGAAACTGCGCTCAAAAGTAAAAGGAGGCATTACTGAGGCTCTGTTGAACTTTTTCGAGAGTCTTTTCCATTTGAGTCTTTTTGATTCTAGTCCTCCTCCAAACTCCAGGAAATCCCCTTTTACCGAACCACTTGTATAAGACAGATGTTTGCACCCTTTCTTAGACAAACGCATCCAACTTCAACTTCCGTGGGACTTCCAATTTAAACAGAAGTCAGCTATATCGGAAAGCCATCAATAACCTCATGTTCTTTAAACTATGAGCCAAGCCAAGTCCGACAGAATACTAGTCACTAACACAATTCCACATCAACAAATTTTTCACTAACTTTTATTTATTCCTTCTTCCTCTGAACTTAGTGCCTCCTAATGATAGCTATTCCATCATTGTTATCATTCTTCGAAAGGCTGCACGCATTTGCAACACTCTTCATTTACACAGCGTACTCCTGTCGTCTCGTATGACACCGCTGCTGTGTTGTTGCTTGTCTCTTGCTTATCCATTTGCCTGTAAATTGATTTTCTATATACCAGTGGATATAGTGGGATCAAAATAACTGTGAACAACAAGCTAAATTGTGTTCCTGTAATTCTGATGCAACCGGTGCGCGTCACTTCTATAGCAATCTTAGCTCAGCTGTTTCCTGTCGCTGCCCTTTAGTATCGTCTCGTGGTGTTAGCAAGAACATCGAAAACCTTTTTGCATGCGAAAACAACTTGTTTGAAATTTCCACATCATCTGCTGATGCAAGCACGCGACTCCTCCCAAACAGCAACCACCTCCCAAATTGCACACTGGCAGCTCGTCCCTCAAAACTGTTGCATTCCAAGTAATGGTTGTCGCCGCTTTGTCTCTTTTTATTTATTTTTGCTCAATTGTTGCTTTTTCCCTGCCTTTGTTAGTACTTTGTTGTTTTTTGCATTGTTTGTGTTTTTTATGCTAAGTACTTTGGCTGGCAGCTAAATGCAACTTTTCAGCTGCTCTCCTCTTCCTGCCCTTTCGCAATAAGATATTGAATTAATGCACAGAACTCACTTCACACCGACAAACGTTGTCGATGAATCGATGAAACTTGAAACTAGCGCTTCTCATCCTCCCTTTGCCGCTTGTTTGCAGCTTTGATTAGATTATTGGTCTGCCGCCTGCGCTTGTCGGGTTGTTTGGAGTTCAAAGTTGCAGACAGTTCTGCGGCGTGAAACTTGATTTTACTTTGAGGTGCATGAATAAATGTCTAAATGAATTAAAGTTAATTTTCAAATTCTTTAAGTAAACTTTTGGTTGGCAATCAAAGTTGTGGCGTTGCGTAGTCTTAACACTGACCTAAGAGTTTTAACGGTATAAACAAGTGTATTGAGTTAATTTTTTAAATAAAAACATCAATATTAATAAAAATTTGGTAGGTCTTACTTCCGTAGATATTTATTCGAGCGCCATCTCTTAGTTTAGGTGTGCGTATTGACGTAAACTGACAAATATGAGCAGCTCCAATTTTAAGCCGCATCCGAACAGTTCTTGAATTCTGTTAAAAGACTTTTTTCGGTTTAGCACACAGTCGGATCTTTGGTAATTCGTATGCTGGAGCGACAGAACTTCCTTCCAACTTGGAATATGAGTCCGACCCAAGAATTTTTGCTCATTTTCGGAATGTTTACCTTAAACCGACTTTGCTACAATTTTATTCATAAACTAATTTGTTTTGAGGAGAGTTGCCTCGAGCCCAATAAAAAGCTCAATCCGCTAAAAACGATTTTAAACTTTAAATGTGGTTTTCAGCCCTTAAATAAAATTAATGCAATTCTGTACCTAATTAAACCTTGAGAAAATTAGTAAAGGAAAACAAATGTATGGAGGTCACAAGGAATTTTCTCTGGTTTGAAACTCTTTTTGACAGAAAAGAATCTTTCCAGCGATTGAGAGAATCCATAAGATGCCTTACTTGGTATTGAGGATCAATAAGATATCAGATGTCAACTAGATCTTTTTGTTGTCAAGACTGTCGGATCTATATAATCGAGACGAATTCGGATTTTTATCCGCTCCGATCCATTCAACAATCTGAGTATCCTTCAAATATGAGAATGATTATTAAAGAAGCCGTTTCACAACCAGAACTGATTTATCTGTTCCTAACACTACTTAACTTCCGTTCACACTTACGTTCCGGGGCTTATTTGGCTTCGTCAGTTACCGTTAATCCTCAGCATTTTCATCTTAATTTTTACAATGCAGTGGAATTCATTTTTTATTCCATTTCAAAAACTTACAGAGCTAGAGAATCTGAACAAATTTGACTGGCGGGTTCATATAGAAACAATTCAGCTGATGTAACTTGATTCATCTATGCTTGTTTCATGAGGTCGGCTACAAAATATAACTCTGAAGTGTTGTTCCGTATATGAGCAATCCCACAATATATTTGGAAGAGATATATTGCAGATAACACTTGAATGAATTCCGGTTTCGGTAACTATATTTCTAAGTTTTTTTTATTAATAATGGTTAAAGTCTATCCGTAAGAGCTGCTTTCCTATAGGTATGGAGTTGCTTCGAATTACAGCTTTAACTATTAAACAACATAGTTGAAATAATTTTCCGTGGATTTAACCACTACCAAATGAAATTTAATATTTCAACTATCAAAATATATCCTCTTGATAAATCTTAAAACTTACCAAATTATATAAATGATTTTAGATGAACAATCGCGCTGCCGATTCGAACCTGCTCGATTTTGATGATGACGAATCTTTTAACATTTTACTCAACTCAAAGAAACCACTCGCGCCACTAGCAAGCTATCATCATGGTAATGATAAATCAATGACCGACAGCCTGAACCATTGCATTACCCCATCAGACCCATCATATATATGTATGTATATAGTATGTATAACACATAGTCATAGTCGCCCCCCAAAGTACAGGCAATCAATTTTCCGAATCTCATTGCACTTGGCATGGTGTTACATGAAATCTATAGCCGCCGGCCATTGTCGTACTATTTCCCCTACCCGGGGTGTATTGTCCACTCTAAGTACGCATTGCACAGAGTCACTAAAATCTATTTGCGTACGCCCAAAGTGACCCGCAGCGCGTCGCACTGCCAGATGGGAGTTGGTTGCTTTTTTGCAACTTTTGCACTCGCTCCATTTCTTACTTCGCTACTATTTATGCTTTCAACACAAAGTACTACCTAAAACCGCATTGAAGCAACGCCGCACAACTTACGTCGCGTCCCACTTCATACTAGTACGAGCTCAGGCCGCATAACTCATGTGTTGCGCTGGCCCTTAGACTTGGCTAAGCGTGTTGGCACAGTTGCTGTCAGTGGCGTTTGATTTGCATGAACCCGCTTTGGGAGCAATTTTTAACTTGGTTTTCTCCTATTTTTATTTGTGTGTGCGTTTCTCTTTCTTTTAATTTTTATTTTTGGACAATCACTTTGGCGTCTGCTGGCCGGTTGGCGGATTCCTGAGCGCCACTTTGCAGCAAAAGTGCAAAAAAAATAGCAATAGAAAAAATGTATATTGCCACTATAACTCAACTTGTTCGGTGCCAACGCCAAATACAAACAGTGCCGGCGCTTGAATGCCGTTGAATGGAGGGATAGAAGCGTCAAATTTCCGAAAGAATCTATGGAAATTATTGAATGCCAATAAATTTTGAACTTCCAAAACTGGTATGGAATATGGATGCAAACGAAGCTTGGGTATGGAATATGGATGCCATTCTTTGCGTTGTTACTTGATCATAGAGCATATAGGAACGGAGATAAATACATACGTCAGGTTTGCTATCGCGACGGATGAGGGAAGCAGTCATGAGAGAGACGTTAAAACATTCAATTATCTACAATCAATATTAAAAATCTGGGATCATCAGAGTTCAATAGACTGCGTAGTAACGTAGATGTAAATCTCTATTAAACTATAAGCGGCGACTGTTCACTTGACATTATGAGACCTGTGGGTCTATGGCGTGAGCCAACCAGTATAACTTTACCGAAACCCCGGCGTTCTTGAAGTACTATATATTGGGTATGGAATATGGATGCAGCTGCTTTTCGCGTTGCGAAAATCCATCACAAGCTCTACTCATTATACTCAAGGCCACTGTCAGGAGTATCATTTTTCAAACTTATACTACTAGCTCTGCGTGTCGTTTCGGTTGCAAAATACAAACACACAAAGTACTCAAATCTAAAGTAAACTAAAGAAAATCTGCAAGTGCACGCAAAGGGACGGACCATTGATAAACAGATGGACGAGCCATTCGAAAAACCAATAAATAGATTTTAAAAAGACACTAACGCAAAACTAGGTGGTGAACCACTAGTACTCTAAAAGTCCAGTATGGAAGTGACACGTAAAGCCGCTGCTACTGCTTTCCCCCCTGGTGAAAACCATGTAAAGCGAAAGAGTGCAGAAGGCGCCTGCAGGACTGAGGCGCGCAAAGCACAAAAATCAATTTGCATCTGAATTCAAAATAGCCGTCGTAGTTACTCTTCCATTCATGTACATAAACCGGCAAAAGTCGGTGACAAACATTAAGGCGAACAGTCAAAAAGTCAATCAGTTCGTGAGTGTATCGGTGTTTGAGAGGAGAATTGAAAATTGCCCATTCTTAGCAATATACCTGCCGGCAATGTCCCTGGGTGCTATGATTAAATTGACATTAAGTGCTATTGTTAGTATAGTCCGGAGAGTATCGGAGATACCGAGAGCCACTATTAGGATGCATTCAAGCTTCTTATCGATTCTAAGGCATAGACCATCACCATCTTTCTCTCTCTTCAATATTTGGCAGGTATTTTACCTTACCAACAGGTTGAGGAATTAAGCCTCAGAATGAGAATAGTACCAATTCGGTTTTATTTGGGTTGACGGTTAACCCTTCAGTTAGCCCATAAAAAATTATGTAAGTAAAAAAAGAAAAGGTTGGTAACACAGGCGAGATATTGAATATTAAATTTCAATATATAAATATAAGAATTGTCGAGGCCTAACGAGTCCATACTTAAAGAACTAGAGCCTGAAGTTGATTTTGTTTCATCGATCGAATTTAAAACAGCAAAACATCTTAAAAACGCAAAAAAACATGGGTTTTTATAGAGCTGTTAGAGGGTTAAGTATATGTGAGTATAACTTAATCGGAAGATCGTTTTTTCAGCATCCAAATATACAATAAAAGCTGAAAACTTCTTGATTGTAATTACAAACAAATTTGAACCACTAACCGATTTACAAAGAAACACGAGTTATGTATATGTAAGTTTATATATATACATATATTCAAACACACTTAATTTTATATATGAATATATATTTTTACAACATTTATGTTGCATGCCTCATTAAACTCACATAAAATACGAATACGAATCCGTAACAATATCCTGACGATGGCCTCAAATGCCAAGAGAGAGCATAGCACGACGGCGACAATACGACGATTATGGAAAAGTTTTCAAATTAAGTATGTGTGCAATTTAAAATTTTGTATTTTTTCTTTTTTGTACATGCTGTTATATTTATTGCAATTTTTATTTTTTAATGGTTTCATTGCGGAATTTTATGAGAAAACTTTGCTTTTTGCTTTTGGGACCAAGCCACTGCTGTCGGTCGTATTTATGCATTCATTATGTGAAAGCAAAAAAGCAATCGACTAGCTGACGCTGGGCGAGTGACGAAATCAGAAGAGTAGGTATGACGGATTGAAGAATATCTATGTTTTTTTTTTTTTAATTAAAATGTGGCAGCACTGATCTTGGCATAATTACGGTTTTCTGTAAAGTACTCTTCGTCAATCTTACTTTTAGGCTACTTCATCATCAGACTTGTTTGGGTGTCGGGTAAAAGCGGAGCTTTAGCTCCTTCTCAAGCAGTTGTTGTTACAGCGGCAAAAAACCATGAAGTAATTTATGGGAATACTGCCGAGTTGATAGTCCTTGTCTGGTTAAAAATCCGGACCTGTTATTGTAGACCCGACTGCCTTGAGGTTATAGATAGATAGGATTCTGAAGATTTTGTTGTTGCTGTGGTAGAAAACATACCTGAAGAAATTTGGAGAAATTCAGCCGAGTTGAGAATTTGAGACTGTTCCGATTACGTAGACGTAGACCTAGTTTTGTCGTCTTAGAGTTTATTGGAGTGTGTTGTTCCGATTTCAGTTATATTCATCTTCATAACGCTACCTCAAAGCCCGCACAAGATGGTTGTCTACAGCTTTTTACCATGTCTGCTATATCCGCATTAGTAGCGCCTTACCGTTTTATAAGCTTTCTTAAATATCTGATAAGAAATTGGCATGCAATAACCGAGTCTATAACTGATTGACATCATAATTTATATCAAATCGCAAGTACTTGGACCTTCTACACCTTATCGTGCTGGGCGTCTTTCTAACATAAAACTCTTTAGACATTGCAGAGCTGAAAAAGTTTTCAAGCTTTTGAAATTTTAAAGCAACCTGAAGTTTGGCATTGTCCTCGCTTCGTTTTTAGAGACTGAATGACTTGTGCCTCATTGTAAACCGACTACTTTGGACATATATGTAGGTGTTGAGCTTGGAATCGGTTTCTTCGTGCCAATATGGTCAAGAGATAACCAGAAAGCCATAAATTCAAACAGGTATGCTCCATATTCAAAATAACATGTGGGCTTAAATGCGAAAACCTATCTAACATATGTGATAAACTCTTTGGTGAATCTACGGTGAGCTTCATGGCAAATAACTCGCGGATAACTGCTGCTGTCTTCAGACTTCGATGGACTCTTAACTTATGTACTTACTCTTAACTAGACACAAAAACTGTATCTATTTCAGAGAGAATATTGTGCTCAATAGAATTTATCTCTTACCCAAAAACATAACTCTCATCCAGCTCTATATCCAGCTGTTTCTATTATTTACACTTAAAAAATGATTTGCATGCAAAAAATGCCCTCGACCCACAAGTGGCACTCGGTGTGTGCAAGAAATTTGCAAACAAATATGCGGAAAAGTTATTTCCCTCTTCTCTCTCTCTCTCTTTTCTCTTCGCTGTACCTTTGCATCACTTTCTACACTGCAATAATATTTCTTTGCGCCTCCATTTCGCGCATATGTTCCGGCTCAATTGCGGTCACTTGCTGCCGGACAATAACAAAAACATATCATTAGCTACACTCAGCTGCCGCCGGTAATTCTTTGCAGAGATCGGACAGACTCGCATTGCTGTTTTGAGTATTTTATTTTCACGACACCCACACGCATGCTCATATACATACAGACACACATAAAACAACACACGCAAGTACGACTTATCAAAAAATAAACAACAACAAAAACAGCAGGTGGAACCGTTGAGTGGCCCAAAGAAATGCCCTGAATTGCCGTCAAAGTGGGCAACAGTGCTTTTGAGAGTTGTAAGAAAAATGTCGACATTGGATTGGGTGACATTGTCGCTGTTATCGTTGTTGTTGTTGCAAACGGCAACTCAAGTGTAAGGTTTGCGTTAAAAACACAGCAAAGCAGCAGGCAAGCCTTGTCGCAGCCCATTGTAGGTCAACAAGTCTACAAAAGAAGCTCAGTTGAGCCCATAAACAACACAGATTGTTTGCTATTCTTGCTGCTGCTGTCGCTTTTTATCATCTGTGCATGCGTGTCATACGATATTTGCGCATATATTGTAGCAGTTTTTCGTTTCGCTCCTACATGGATTTAAAAAGCCTGGTGGGACTTAGTAGGGGTAAGCATGTGCTTGAGTACGAAAGGATTGCATTTGCTTTATGATTGTTTACTTCTTACAGATTGAATTCTTGTTGCTGTGTATTGAAGAAGGAGCAGAAAAACACTTTTGTGTGCAGTTATACGTATGATATATGACATATGTTAGTGTATGTGTGTTTGTTAAACGCAAAATTATTCTGATCTTTGTTTAAGAAAATTTTAGTTTGAAAAACAATATATTAAATATTTGTTTATTACATTGTAAAAGGAGAGGGACATGATATTTCGTTCAATGAGAAAGATTAAGATGGGTTGCACTCCATTCCATAGATCAGTTTTGTAAGAATGGACCATATAAATAGATTTAAATCAATCATCTATTGTAAAACGTTCTACTCAACGTGAAGTTTCTGCAAGTACTATTTCACGATGGCAACGCTCATCCACATTATCTGAGGGCCATCTGCCGGCCGAGGAGGTCTCATTGACCTATTTTGGAAAATTGGACCATATAAATTAATTTAAAACTAGTCACTTATTGTTTAAAACTTTTCTTTGCGAAGAATTTTTTTCCAACCTGAAGTTGTTGTGAGCTACCTGCCGGCTATGGAGATCTCAGAGAATACCCATGCATTAAAACCCTCGGCTATAATTACAGTAACCGTCTTCTGCAATGAGGCTTCGTTCACTAGAACTAGAACAGAAGATCTGTCCTGGTCCAATGCGCGCCAGTCCATCAGAATGTGGTGACTTTACAGCTACTTAATCATTTTGGTATTCAAAAATCTCTATTTGAATATTTAAAAACTTAACTTGCCTAAGACTAATTTTAATTAAATTTTCACAAAAGGTTTTCCTTAGTAGCCGGCAAAAACAAAATCCAGATTAGTACAGAGTTAAGTAGAGTTTACAAAATAGGAACGATCCAGATTTATATCAAGTTTGTTATAAAATCTACGTTCCAACGAATTCACTTTTCCAATTTTGAAGGTAAGATTTTAGGGGCAGCTACCCTGTTATGACTCCTACAATATGAATAACTTCGCTTTTTTCCTATAAGAAGGAGCGTTTGGTCTGCTTTCCATCAACCCTACGCCATAGTAGCTTCCATAGTCTTAAAGCGGAAATATAGACGTAACGCATTTTAAAGTGGCACAAGTGCGCGTCACCTCCTAAAAAAGCTTTGAAAACTTCTTAGTTGTCTTTTCCTGAATCCTATAATAATATGTATAATTGCTTAAATCCCAAATCTAAAAAAGTTAACATAAAAACATCAGTGAAACCGTATTGACTTTGCTAGATTGAGACTGAAACATGTCAATAGTCCTACCTTTAGCGAACCAGAAAGCATAGTAGAAACTTCCGTTAGCCATCTCAACAAATCTGTTACACTCTCAAATCGTTCTGTCCTTCTTATGATCTGTGTTAAATAAATTTAGATGTCACAACGGCCCGGTGTTTTAAGCTGTCCAATTGAGATCCCTGCTAGGATCGGCTTCTTAACCTAACCTACTGAAACTGCGGCTAATATACACTAAGTTTCATCAACGGCACTTTTCGTCAACAATTTAGCCTCGAATTACAAAATTTTAGTGACTTCTGGAGTAGCCCTCTTACGCTTACGTAGCTCAGTCACGCACTGCACGTCTATTTGTTTTTCATTTGTTTGCTTTTATTTTCATTTCTTGTTAACACGTATTTCTTTAGACCAAACAGACTTCGCACCACCTCCACACAGCTCCGCTTACCATTTGGTTATCCGGCTGCGCAATTATGCTACATGATGCTACCATTCTGCTCGTTACTTTTTTGTTTTGTAATATCTTTACTCGCTTCCATTCCCCTTCCTTTCACGTGCCATTATTTGCTCACTTGCCGGTCCATTCGTTTATCCACCTCTTATTTTCAACTCTGTTCTTCTCATCTATATTTTTATTCTGTCAATCCCTATTATTTCTGTCCGTCTATGCGATCATTTGTTTATTCCGCTGCTTCCTACCTTTGATTTTAAATAATTTCGTTTCAGCTGAGAAAATACAACACAACAGACAAATATTCATACAATATGTATACTGGAATATGCAGGATTGTATGTGTGTTAAGAAAATATTTAATTTCCCATCACGTAATTCACTGCCAGTCGGCCAGCCAGTGACAGTCTAAGCTGCAACCGCGCGTACTCGGCTCACTACTTCCCAGAAATTCTTCTTCTCTCTCTGACCCCCCTGGCAGCCTGTGCTGTGTCTAATTCAATATACTCGTATGCATGTGTTTGTAGTGTTAGCATTGTTATAAATGATGCTAAACGGCTTTCCTTTTTATACTCTCGCAACAAAGTTACTAAGGAGAGTATTATAGTTTTGTTCACATAACGGTTGTTTGTAAGTCCTAAAACTAAGAGAGTCAGATATAGGGTTATATATACAAAGTGATCAGGGTGACGAGCAGAGTTGAAATCCGGATGTCTCTCCGTCCGTCCGTGCAAGCTGTAACTTGAGTAAAAATTTAAATATCATGATGAAACTTGGTACACGTATTTCCTGGCTCCATAAGAAGGTTAAGTTCGAAGATGGGCAAAATCGGCCCACTGCCACGCCCACAAATTGGCGAAAACCGAAAACCTATAAAGTGTCATAATTAAGCCATAAATAAAGACATTAAAGTGAAATTTGGCACAAAGGATCGTATTAGGGAGGGGCATATTTGGACGTAATTTTTTTTTTAAAGTGAGCGTGACCCCACCCCCTACTAAGTTTTTTGTACATATCTCGGAATACTACTATATCTATGTCAACCAAACCCCATAGAGTCGTTTCCTTCAGGCATTTCCATATATGTACAGTTCAAAAATGGAAGAAATCGGATAATAACCACGCCCACCTCCCATACAAAGGTTATGTTGAAAATCACTAAAAGTGCGTTAACCGACTAACTAAAAACGTTAGAAATGGCAGAAGGAAGCTGCATCCAGTCTTTTTTCAAAAATTGAAAATGGGCGTGGCGTCGCCCACTTAGCGATCAAAACCCATATCTCAGGAACTACTGAACCGATTTCAATGCAATTCGGTATATAATATTTTCTTAACACCCTGATGACATGCACGATATATGGGTGAAATCGGTTCACAACCACGCCTTCTTCCAATATAACGCAATTTTGATTTCCATCTGATGCCTTGTCTGTATAATATATGTATACATTAGGAACCAATGATGATAGCGGAATAAAACTTTACACAAATACGGTATTTGAGAAATATATAAAAGACGGATAATTAAATCTCGATTATCACTTTATCATGCGAGAGTATAAAATGTTTGGTGACACCCGAACTTAGCCCTTCCTTACTGGTTCACTTTTTAGTTTGATAACTATAATATATTTATTTGTAATGGAAATGACATTAATGTAACAACGGGGACGGGGCAATTATGGCGACGAGTACGTTCTTGTGACATTTGCCGACATGCCGAGTCCTGTCAGTCACTTTGGAGAATGAGAGTTTGGCAACAATCCGCATCAGAGCGAATCGTTGATTCGCTCCCACGCCCGACGGCAGAGAAGGGCGACGTGTCCAAAGATGTCTACTATGGCATCTGTCCCCACCACGAAGCAAAAATTGTGCTTGGTGATTCCCAAGCAAGGGTGGGGAAAGAAGGCATCTTTGGTACAATAGTTGGCAAATTCTGCCTTCATTGCTAAACTTCTCCAAATGGGTTTAGACACAAACAACGATTGTCTGTAGTACTAGATTTCAACACAAAAAAAATCATTAAGCTACTTGGCGGTTTCCGGGTCGAGAATATCGGAACCAGATCGATTATGTTGCGATAGATGGACGATATGAATCCAGCGCCTTGACGTCTGCATGCTCTGAGAATATAACATCGACTTGGACTAATATATTGTTGTAGCGACATTTACGTAGTTCAGAGACTTAAGAGATAGTGATTACGTTGGTTAAGCAATGTTGTCCGGATGGAAGAGAACACTCCACCTTTGAAGATTTTCGAATCAGTACCTCTCGCTAGAAGAAGAAGAAGATATCCACTCAGTTAGGGACATCAGGTGGAGAAGGATCTGGCTATACTTGGTGCCTCAAATTGGGGCCAAATAGTGAAAAAAATGACTGTGGCACTGTTGGTAACTTGGCTATAACCGCATAAGCGGTGTCAATGCCAGTAAAGAAGAAAAAGGCTAATGTCAGTCGGTTTCGTCTAAGTGTCCTGGTTAGTCGAAGTCATGCAAAGGCTGAACAATGGAGGAGAAAGTTCATTTTCACTTTTTACATGGACTGGATTTTTTGGCGCATTAATGCCTATTGAGTAGTGTACAGAGTCCGTTGTGATTTAAGTGTATACCTGCCTGCGAAGGCCTAACCTCACGGCGCTTTCTATTCCTAGAAGCACGTAGATCATTACAATGCGTTCATCAGCGCCCCAAAAGCATAAATGCATTCAGCACTCATACCTTGGAAAACCAAAGTATGAAAGCGTTCTGCACTTATTCCTTAGTTCTAATTGGTTCGGGTGGATAGAGACACCCTAGCCTCCTTGGTCGGGTACGAGGCCGACCTAAAACCTCTGCCGTACTCTGGGTACGGCACCCGACCGCAATGCGACTCCACATTGGACAAAATGCCCTGCCTGCATTTAGGTTTAAACCACAGCCACCACGAATCTCCACAAAGGGCCAAACCCAATCATCAGAGTTACCTCCAAGGGCTTAAGGCTCCCCGTGGTACCAGGTTATAGTCTCTGGTGAGACTTTGTAGCTTTCGCTACTACCAGTTGAGCTCCCAAAATCCCATAACTCAATGACAGTTGACATTTTTCGCTTGAACAACAAATGCCTTTATATTAGGAATTAATACAAAGTCTATAATATCATTTCAAGCTGAGTATTATAACACTATTTCTGACTTAGACCATGCTAACATTTAAAACAAGACCTGTAATGTCAGACACAGTGCATGTAGATTTTAGTCGCCTCTTACGACAGGTATGCCTTACCCGCCTGCAAGCAGGGGTGCACAAAAGTAATCTTCCTATCAGAAGATGCTATAAATTTTGCAATTGACCTCTAATGTCAGTTCTGTTTTGACATTTGTGTAGTAAAACATACGAAATACACGTAAATAAACAATGGTACGCTACACTGCTCCAGAACGCGGGTTATTGGTGACTATTTATTTGACCAATAATCGGTCGGTGACTTTGGCACAACGTGAATTTCGTCACAGATTTCTTGTCCGTCCGATGCCTACTGGTGAAACACTGCGACGTTTAGCCGCTCGCCTTGATGAGACTGACACAACACGAGATGCTGCCAGGCGTGGCAGACTCCGGAGTAGCCATTCTGCAGAGAATATTGCTGCTGATGCCGAGGATGCCATGGAAGCGCCGTCGACATAGACCAGACGACGTGCCACGCAAATGGGTATCAGTAGACGGTGTTTACAGCGAATTTTGGTACAAGATTTGAAGATGTTTCCACAAAGTTCAGACGGTGCATCAGCTGCTAGCTGCTGACCGCCAAGTCCGTCTTAATTGCCACCAAGAGAAAGATGATTTTTCATCAAAAATAATCATGAGTTATGAGGCCCATTTCCATCTTAGCGGGTACGTAAATAAGCAAAATTTACGCTTCTGGGACACTGAGGCCCCACGTGTAACCCACGAAGAGCCATTGCACCCGCTTAAAGTCACTGTATGGTGTGTTGTTTTCACTGGAGAGGTCAGCGGACCTTTTTTCTGCGAAGACGTCGCGGGCCAAACGGTTATTGTGAGTGGTGAGATCGCCCGTTTTGGATATTTGCACTGGCCAGCAAGATCGCCTGATTTGACCGCTCCAGGCTTCTTTTGTGGGGCTTTTTGAAGTCGTGGGCTTATGTTAAGACTTTAACAGCTCTTAAAGACAATATCCGTCAAGAATGTGAGTCCTATCGCCGGAAGTTCTGGCTAAAGTGATGGAAAATGCTATAAAAAGGGCTCAAATGACAATCAACTATGGCGGCTGCCATTTACATGATATCATATTCTCGACTTGATGTAAACAAATTTAAAAGACCAAATAAAAATAATCCACAAGCGGAATCAAAGTTTTTAATTTCTTAAAAAAGTTACAGCCAAAAAGCATCGTAAGGGTATTTTTGCGCCACCTTGTGTATCTAAACTTACGCTGTCAAATAGTAACACTTCAAAGATAAAACAAAAGCCGATTTTTTGTAATCAAGCACCAACCTTTAATTTCTTCATTAAACTTACAATTCAGTAAAGCTAAGCTCGCGAATTGGACGATTTCTTGATCTCGTCATACAAGTTGTTACCAGGACACTCAGTAGAGCCGACTTCACGATGGCCGCAAAGAATGTAATTAGACAAGATTTGACCACGTGAGACGGCATCGGCAAGCAGAGCATTAGCGGCAGCGATCTGAGCAGTAGTTGGAAAATTTTCTGTCAGAGAAATGAAGACATAAAAGAGCCTGAACTCTGCTCTCCATCACTCACCATTGTAATTACCCATGAAGGCGCCCACTGTACTCCACCCACGACCCTCATACAAGGAGCCCATGTGGTAGTTCTGCATGTTACCCATCTGTTGAGAGCATGCGGTTTGGGTGGATCAGTAGGTGCCGGTGGTATGACGTATAACGGCGTAGGATAAACCACTCGCCAAGCTAAAGCGGCTAGCAGCAGAACGACCACCCCATATTGCTTTGCTGATGATATTCACACCGAAGACGCACCGAAGACACATTGGTGCGCTGGAGCACAGTGAGCAGCACATGATACGATTTGAAAAGGAGCCAGCCATACCGTTTACCTGATCGTGATTGCCGAAGAACAGATTGTACATATAAACATGAACATATTGTTTTGCAGTCGCACACATGTCTCAAATGCAACAGATTGTATATCTGGAAGTATTAGCTGTAAAATATAGCACAGGTTATATGAAATTAATATGTACAGGCGTTTTTGCATTCATGCTAACAAAAGAAATAAAAAAATTCGCAACCATCAAATTGCGGTTATTGCGCTTAACCGGCAGAACTTGCAAAAATTACTTTAACACTATCCGTCGTGAACTAATAACAGTCAATTAATATGTATGTACAGGCATTTTTGCATTCATGCTAACAAAAGAAATAAAAAAATTCGCAACCATCAAATTGCGGTTATTGCGCCTAACCGGCAGAACTTGCAAAAATTACTTTAGCACTATCCGTCGTGATTACGGCGCCCTCTGATGTGGATTTAAATTTAAAAACTTTTGCAACAGCGCCATCTATTGTGATAAGTAGAATATTGGTAAAATAGAACGAAAAATGAAAACTTTAAAGTCTTTTTTTCTAATACATACATACATATTTTACCTACCGTTATATTTATCTAGAATTCTCTAGAATAGGTCTTTTTGTTACTTTGAAGTAAAAAGAAAAATAAAAAGGAGTTCAGTTCTATTTATACCAACAAAAAAAAGCAGAAATAAAGAGATGCCCAACACATCTCTCATTGGAAGTAAGAGAACAATTCCTGAACGTCAAAACCACCTGAACTCGATCAACTGTCAGGAGGTTTTGACGTTTAGCAATTGGAAACGAAGGAAGTCCAGATTGAAATCTTACCAAAATATAAGCGAACGGAGAGATTTGTTACATCGTTCAAGACTACTCCTAAAAAATGTAAAACAACGAAAATTAAAGAAACGTGAACCTTAAAAACTGTTATTAATTGAGAGTTCACAAGATTAAATGCCTTTATTAAGTATTGAAAGTTCAAAAGTCAGTAGTTTTAATATATACATACGTATATATTAAAAAATCGAAAAAAAAGATATTAATAGTTTCTCAATATAATAAATGTCCACTAAATTAGGTTGTCGAAAAAGTCTTCCGGTATTTTCGCTAGTTGGCGCTAAAAGCGCGTAGCTCTAGTTTTATCATCGCATCGGGTCATGCTATACCTTTTTTGGAAAGCTCATTTCACGCGCTAACACGTGTTTGATTGATTGTCGTTTCTTTTAAGTCGTTCGTGAGTTATAGCGTCGCAAACATGGAGCAAAATAAAGAGAAAATACGGCATATTTTACAGTACTACTACGATAAAGGCAAAAATGCATCTCAAGCCGCCAATAAAATTTGTGCAGTTTATGGACCTGATACAGTTTCCATTTCCACCGCACAACGATGGTTTCAACGTTTTCGTTCTGGTGTAGAAACTTGCGATAAAATCGCTGAATTGGTCGAAAGAGACCGGCATAGTAGCAGCCGTAGCATCAAGAGCTGGGCATGAGTCATCAAAAATTCATTTCAATTTCAATAAAAAACAAGTAAGGAAGGGCTAAGTTCGGGTGTCACCGAACATTTTATACTCTCGCATGATAAAGTGATAATCGAGATACTGTTATTAGCAACTTTTTTGCGAGAGTATAAAAATGATGCCCTCTGGATTACATGAAAATGTCTGAGAGATTTAGCGATATTTTCGGTGAAAAATTAGGTTATGTTAGGTGAGGCACTAAGTTCTACGTGTTCGATATCAGGGACTTTGAAAAGTTATAGTCCGATCACGACAATTTCTCTACAAGGGTTACCTCAGCTCAAATACCATATTTGTGTAAAGTTTTATTCCGCTACCATCATTGGTTCTTAATGTATATATTGTACAGAGAAGGCATCAGATGGAATTCAAACTAGCGTTATATTAGAAGAAGGCGTAGTTGTGAACCGATTTCACCCATATTTCTTAAATGTCATCAGGATGTTAAGAAAATGTTATATACCGAATTTCATTGAAAAGGCCACGCCCATTTTCAATTTTTAAAAAAGCCTGGGTGCAGCTTTCTTCTGCCATTTTTTTTGTAAAATTTAGTGTTTCTGACGTGTTTTGTTAGTCGGTTAAGGCACTTTTAGTGATTTTCAACATAACCTTTGTATGGGAGGTGGGCGTGGTTATTATCCGATTACTTCTATTTTTAAACTGTATATGGAAATGCCTGAAGGAAACGACTCTGTAGAGGTTGGTTGACATAGCTATAGTAAATTCCGAGACATGTATAAAAAACTTAGTAGGGGAGGGGCCACGCCCACTTTTCCAAAATATGCCCTTTCCTAATGCGATCCTTTGTGCCAAATTTCACTTTAATATCTTTATTTATGGCTTAGTTATGACACTTTATAGGTTTTCGGTTTTCGCCATTTTGTGGGCGTGGCAGTTGGCCGATTTTTCCCATCTTCGAACTTAACCTTCTTATAGAGCCAAGAAATACGTTTACCAAGCTTCATCATGATATCTCAATTTTTACTCAAGTTACAGCTTGCAAGGACGGACGGACAGGCGGACGGAGGGACAGACAGACATCCGGATTTCAACTCTACTCGTCACCCTGATCACTTTGGAATACATAACCCTATACCTGACTCTTTTAGTTTTAGGACTTACAAACAACCGTTATGTGAACAAAACTATAATACTCTCTTTGGCAACTTTGTTGCGAGAGTATAAAAATAAAAATTCAATAAAAATACAGCAAAACTTTTTTTTGACAACCCATTATAATAACATTTCATTGTAATTGTATATGTTGGGCGTCTTAATTTAAATGCCCAAAAAGTATGATTTTTTCCGATCTGGCCACAATGGAAAATGTTATAAAAAACCCTAATTTTGAGGCGCTCTCCTACTTAAATAAATTGGACATCCCTTTATCCATGAAATAGCGTTTCACTTTCAGGAATACAACTAGAGGCAAATGTATTGTATATGTATGTATCGGGTGATTTTTTAAGAGCTTGATAACTTTTTTTAAAAAAAAAACGCATAAAATTTGCAAAATCTCATCGGTTCTTTATTTGAAACGTTAGATTGGTTCATGACATTTACTTTTTGAAGATAATTTCATTTAAATGTTGACCGCGGCTGCGTCTTAGGTGGTCCATTCGGAAAGTCCAATTTTGGGCAACTTTTTCGAGCATTTCAGCCGGAATAGCCCGAATTTCTTCGGAAATGTTGTCTTCCAAAGCTGGAATAGTTGCTGGCTTATTTCTGTAGACTTTAGACTTGACGTAGCCCCACAAAAAATAGTCTAAAGGCGTTAAATCGCATGATCTTGGTGGCCAACTTACGGGTCCATTTCTTGAGATGAATTGTTCTCCGAAGTTTTCCCTCAAAATGGCCATAGAATCAGCGAGCTGTGTGGCATGTAGCGCCATCTTGTTGAAACCACATGTCAACCAAGTTCAGTTCTTCCATTTTTGGCAACAAAAAGTTTGTTAGCATCGAACGATAGCGATCGCCATTCACCGTAACGTTGCGTCCAACAGCATCTTTGAAAAAATACGGTCCAATGATTCCACCAGCGTACAAACCACACCAAACAGTGCATTTTTCGGGATGCATGGGCAGTTCTTGAACGGCTTCTGGTTGCTCTTCACCCCAAATGCGGCAATTTTGCTTATTTACGTAGCCATTCAACCAGAAATGAGCCTCATCGCTGAACAAAATTTGTCGATAAAAAAGCGGATTTTCTGCCAACTTTTCTAGGGCCCATTCACTGAAAATTCGACGTTGTGGCAATCAGATCGTTCGGCTTCAGTTCTTGCACGAGCTGTATTTTATACGGTTTTACACCAAGATCTTTGCGTAAAATCTTCCATGTGGTCGAATAACACAAACCCAATTGCTGCGAACGGCGACGAATCGACATTTCACGGTCTTCAGCCACACTCTCAGAAACAGACGCAATATTCTCTTCTGTACGCACTGTACGCATTCGTGTGGTTGGTTTAATGTCCAATAAAGTAAACTGAGTGCGAAACTTGGTCACAATCGCATTAATTGTTTGCTCACTTGGTCGATTATGTAGACCATAAATCGGACGTAAAGCGCGAAACACATTTCGAACCGAACACTGATTTTGGTAATAAAATTCAATGATTTGCAAGCGTTGCTCGTTAGTAAGTCTATTCATGATGAAATGTCAAAGCATACTGAGCATCTTTCTCTTTGACACCATGTCTGAAATCCCACGTGATCTGTCAAATACTAATGCATGAAAATCCTAACCTCAAAAAAATCACCCGATATTGTATTTGCATATGCTCATGAAGGAAGGACAATTTCTACAATACTCACTTCTTTTTCTTTATTGGCGAAGACACCGCATACGCGATTATAGCCGAGTTAACAACAGCGCGCCAGTCGTTTCTTCTTTTCGCTACGTGCCGCCAATTGGATATTCCAAGCGTAGCCAGGTCCTTCTCCACTTGGTCCTTTCAACGGAGTGGAGGCCTTCCTCTTCCTCTGCTTCCCCCGGCGGGTACTGCGTCGAATACTTTCAGAGCTGGAGTGTTTTCGCCCATCCGGACAACATGACCTAGCCAGCGTAGCCGCTGTCTTTTAATTCGCAGAACTATGTCAATGTCGTCATATATCTCGTACAGCTCATCGTTCCATCGAATGCGATATTCGCCGTGGCCAACGCGCAAAGGACCATAAATCTTTCGCAGAACTTTTCTCTCGAAAACTCGTAACGTCGACTCATCCGTTGTTGTCATCGCCTAGGCCTCTGCACCATATAGCATAACGGGAATTAAGAGTGACTTATAGTGTTTGGCCTCTTTGAAGTTGGTCGCCTTGTCGTGGCAAAGGGGCTTAAGTAAGAGTAAAGTGTGCATCCCAAAGGAAACGCACTCTAATCTTACGAACTAAGAGGGACACGCCATAATTCCCACAATAGTAAAATGGATGAATTAACCCTAGGTTTTTAAGCCCATCTCCTATTGTGGAAGTGTGAGGATACCCGTACCAACACCACCCTAAGCCAAGGTGTCGAGGTACCCATGCCGAGGGCTGAATGGTCAGCGGGGGGTAATAAATAGCTGATCGCAAACGGTCCCCTCCGATGCCCGGGCCAGGTCGGAGGTATAAAAGCCTTCTCTCCGCATACCGGCTCTGTGGACGAATGACCAACCCTTTCCGGCTAACTCGTGGGACCAATAAAAGAACGGAAACAACAAAACAACAACAACTACAAGAAATACAACAACCAATTTGACGACAACAGCGACGGCCAAGGACATGAATTACAGGATTCCCTACGGAATCGGAGGAAGACGAATTACTCGCCTCCAGCCAGGAGACGAGTAAAAGTACTGCCGGACATACCAATCTAAGTATACCGGCAGATACAGCAGTGATAACAGCGAACGTAAGGGAGGAAGCGTTCACCTCCAAAGCTGCCATGAGCACCAACCAAAGTGCACCGGCAGCCAAAGGGGAAATCAAAAAGAAGCGCAAAAAATCCCAGAATCAGCTGTGGAAAAACCGGTACCAGAGGGTAGTCTCCATTCTAGGGATGATAGCGAAAGACCAGGCACCCGGTACCCCAGTTGATGAGGCAGAAACAAAGGGCCTCAAAGCAGTAGGGGAAGAATATGAAAGCTACCTGAAAAGGAAGCAATCAGAACCTCTAGTAGAGAACAAACAGGAGAGAACTTCACAAAAAAGGAATCGCTCTACGACAGAAACACCAGAAACTCTGCCTAAAAAACCGAGGCGGAGTGAAGGCGAACAGAGCAGCGCAACAGCGGCAAGGCATTTCTGCGATGTAGCCAGAGATAGACTGCAAGTGGCCATCATAAATGGAAATTCCTCCTCACCGGGTGGATGATGGGTGGAGATCGACGTCAGATTGTCGAGTATGGTGCTAAGCTTCGTACTCGACAATCCAGCGGGTCCTCACCCGGAATTTGACTCCTCTGAGACCCTCAGGACCAGGCCTCACTAGATTTCCTGACGGGTAATGTTGCTAAAATCAGCAACGCCTTTGTAGGCCTCCAATTGAGGCTTATACCCGACAGGGACATTCCGAAGAGACCTTGTGCTCGCATTTGGTTACCCCCACTAGAGGAGCCAGGCGAAAAACTCCTTAGGTGTATTAAGCTACAAAACAAATCTATACCTGGTATAGATGAGTGGCAGCTGATAAAGGAGGAAAAACCAAATTAAGCAAGCAGACCAATACTAGTGGCCATTTGCGATGAGTCCATTGAGGCTCTCAAGAAGACTGACTACAAAATCAGCTTCGGAATTCGCAAGGCCAGGTTGAAAATCTTCCAAGGCGAAAAAGCGGCTGACGAAGACGACACGGAAGAGGTCGATGACGCCAGCCAGTTGCTGCGGAATGTGGGCATCAAAGAAACCCGAGACGCCCAATAACATAAGGTGCTTACAGATAAACCTGCAGCACTCGAAGAGTGCAACAGCGAATCTCACAACCCTCATAAACGAGGGGGGCATCGACATCAGCCTAATACAGGAGCCCTGGGTCAATGAAGACACCATTAAAGGGCTAAACAGCAGCAACTACAGCAGAGTCACTCTTGCAGTGTATTCTGTCTGAATAGCAATATACAGGGGCGATAAGCCAACCTCTATTTTCCCAAGCTCTGGTAGGTTTCCGGGGTGGGAGGAATTGCTGGACCTCACGCTATCAATATACACAGACAGTCTCGTTGTGGGTAACTGAAGGGTATCCGATGAGCCTTCAATGTCGGATCACTCCTGGATATTCTTCAGCATCCGCGAGAAGTACAGTACTCCTGTTACATATCGGAACTCTAGAAGAACAGCGTGGGGAAAATTTACCAGTATAGCAACAAAATGCCTTGAAAAGGGAGGCAATAAAAGTATTAATAATCCTCAGGAACTAGATTCAGAAGTAGAGAAGTTGGAAAAAATCTTAACCACAACTTTCAATAAATCCACACCGCTAACAGTTCTGAAAAAGAGAAAGTCTCTTCCTTTGTGGAACAGTGAACTCAAAAATTTGAGAACACAACTAAGGAAAGCTTTCAATGATAGTTTTAGAACCAAAATCTGGAGCCATATAAAGATATTACGAAAAGATACAAAGAAGCAGTCAAGAAAGCTAAAAACGACACTTGGCGATCTTTCTGCACATCGCATGCTATCCAAAGATCATATTAACACTGCCTACATTAGGACGGAGGGAAGTGATTGGACCTCTTCGGAAAAAGAGTCTCTGGAGGTACTAATTAAACGTACTTCCCCGGGAGTCAGCAAACACCTTTAACGAGGGTTCAACCAGAAACACCGATAAACGCAGCTGATTACCGAAGCCAAATAGTAGACAAAAGCAAAATTAAATATGCCATAAATAGTTTTGCACCATTTAAAGCGGCAGGTCCTGACGGGATTATGCCCATAATGTTGCAAAAACTGGTAGAACCAATGGTTCAAAGACTTGAAAATATATACAAAGCTAGCATTCTATTATCCTACATCCCAAGAAGTTGGAAAAGAAGTAAAGTTGTGTTCCTTCCAAAACCTGGCAGAAGAACACACGAAAATGCTAAGGACTTTAGACCTAGATATAAGCCTTACCTCCTGTATGCTGAAGGTACTAGAAAGGCTAATAGATCTACACGTAAGAGCAATAATGGCGGAGAAGTTATCGAAGTCCCAACAAGCGTACATGAAAGGCCGATCAACCGAAACTGCCCTTCACGAGGTGATAAGTGTAATTGAAAAATCACTACACCACAAACAATACACCATGGCTGCTTTTCTAGACATGGGGCGCCTTCAATAACATAGAAGTAAATGCGATTATTAACTCTCTGGCACATGGTGGCATAGATGACATTGTGTGCAGATGGATACTATCGATGCTTGAGAATAGGAAGATTATAGTTTCAAACGGCGCTGCAACACAAACAAGCTATGTGAGTAGAGAGACGCCTCAAGGAGGGGCCTCTCTCCGCTCCTATGGGTTGTAGCGCTGAACGAAATACTACTCCAACTGAACGGTGGAGGAGTGAGAGAGGTAGCATATGCAGACGATATAGTGTTGTTGGTATCAGGCATGTTTCCTTCAACAGTCAGCGAGATTATGGAAAGAGCACTTCGAAGGTTAAACCTATGGGCTAAGAACAATAGACTAGGAGTTAACACGAACAAAACAGAATTGATGCTATTCACAAGCAGAGCTAAAATCCCTCAGTTTCAACTTCCGGTACTAAACGGTACAACACTCACTCTATTCCTCACAGCTAAATACTTGAGGGTGGAGATTGACACCAAACTGTCCTGGAAAATAAATATAGAAAAAAGAATAAACAAAGCATACATGGCCTACTATACTTGTAAGAGAATCCTCAACAAGAATTGGGGCCTCAAACCAAGTATAGTTATGTGAAGGTATACGGCGGTCATAAGACCTATACTTACATATGCAGCTCTGGTATGGTGGCCAGCGCTAAACAAACAATACAACATTAAAAATTAAATGGTATACAAAGAGCAGCATGTACGGGTGTTACCGGAGCAATCAGGTCATGTCCGACTGATGCGCTCAATGTGATCCTGCATCAACTACCAATGGACATTTTTATTCAAAAACCAACAGCTATTGCGGCGACAAGAATAAAAGAATTGGGAGGTTGGAACCAGCATAACTACCGACATAGTGTAATCCTAAACAAGCTCATCATTAATAAATCACACTACATTCTGCCAAAGCTGGACTTTAATAAACACTTCCAGTTGAGGATACCATCTAGCCCAGAATGGAGAAGAGGTTCAATAGAAGAGGAGGATACCATCTCAGTCTATACCGACGGGTCCAAAATGGACTGCGGAGTAGGCACGGGGGTATTCTCCGCTGATCTTGGCATATCTCTCTCTATACGTCTACCGAACTCGGCTAGCATATTCCAAGCAGAAGTACTAGGCATAGAAAAAGCCTGCGAAGCTCTATTAGAAAACCGCGGGTATATAAATAAAGCAAATATATTTACGGATAGCCGGGCGGCGCTCCTGGCCTTGTCTTTACCCATGACAAATTCCAGCATAGTTCACAACTGCAAGAGAGCAATAAACTCAATAAAAGACAAGCTCCAACTAAACTTGATCTGGGTTCCCGGCCACAGGAACATTTTCGGTAACGAAAAAGCAGACGAGTTGGCACAGGCAGGAGCTTTCCTCAACGAATCCGAGGCGAAGATAATACCAAATCCGCTAGGATCAACCAAAGGAGAGATCAATAGACAATTTCAACAAATTGCAAATAACAGGTGGAAAAACATCACAAAATGCGTCATAACTAAACAAGTATGGCCAACTTATGACAGGAAAAAAACCAACGACTTACAAAATAGGTCAAGGAAAAGTATTTACAGAGTAACAGCTACCACAACAGGGCACTGGCCATTTGGGGAACACGCATCCAAAATGGGTATGCCCTACAACGACATTTGCCGCGGCTGCGGAGTAGCAGGGAACAAGGAAACAATCTTCCACTTTCTCTGTGAATGCCCAGCTCTAGCACAGATCCGACACAAAACACTTCAAATCCACCTAGCACCAAACCTTGAATGGATTTCCTCTAAAAGCATATCGGACATAAGTAGTTTCATCGAAACCTCAAAATGGTTTGTAAGAGAAGGTGAAACGTAATAGCAGATACAAGAGGTTCTACGAACAGTGCATCAAAATGACACATCAAGTGCTAATTGAGCCCGATAGGGCTGCACTTCTACGTACCTACCTTATTAACTTAAAAGAGTTCGCGATTACTCATATTATCAAATACGTAAAGCGTTATCGTTATATCAATTTCGTTCAAAACTCTTATTTACTCAAAAGAGTTTTCGTCTAAACATATAAATACATACACATATATACGAAAATATTTGTGAAATCTCGGCTAATCAAAAAGCCATTGGTTTTATTGATTTTTTTGAAACTCTTACATACAATGAGTCTTCTATTCAACTTTTATATACGAAACTACATCTTATACATTTACAAGTCTAGTTTTCACTAAGACGTTTTTGATTTATCCTATACATCTTTTAAATGAGCTCTGACTCATAGGAATCTAAAACAACTCAGTTACTAAAAGTTCCAATGATGATTTCAGACGAAAAAAGTACGTGTACACCTACAGATGGTACACGCTCAAAGCAAGGTGCTACAAAACCAAAAAGGGTGAGAGATATTTCATACATCAAATTTATTTCCGAGAGTGATAGTCTAATTCGATACTTCAAGATAATTCTGAATCGGTATTAGAAATTAAAAAAAAAATCTGGACAACTTCTGGACACGTCTCCAAGCGGAATATGACGCAATCGTTGAATCTGTCGACTCAGATCTACCAGAAAATTTTAAATCCTTGCCTTGCTCAAAATACGAACATTCGTTAGACCAATACATAGAGGCAAAAGCCATAATCTCTGATCAGCTAAAACTAATCAAATCAATTTCACCTACTCCACAACCGAGAGTAGAGCTGCCACAAAGACAAGCCCAAGATTCAAGTTCAGGCATTCACCTTAAAGTGCCAGTATGCGACACAGATATATTTCATGGTGGTTATGAACAGTGGCCGTCCTTCCGGGACATGTTTACAGCCGTGTACATAAACCATCCTAAATTATCACAAGCGCAGAAATTATACAAAACCAAAAGTCAAGCAGGCGCAAAATCAAACAGTTCGCTCTTAATGACGAAAACTTCAACTTTGCTTGGGAAGCTCTGAAACCACGTTACGAAAACGAGAGAATATTGGTCGACAAAAAACTGACAATATTAATGAATTTACCAAAGGTTCAGAAAGAAACAAGTGAAGAATTCATTAAGCTTAAATCTGTTGTTTCATATTGTTTGTCGGTTTTATCGATACAGAACATTCCCACAGATAATTGGGACCCCATTCTGGTATATATAGTATACCAAGGATCACAACGATCATTTATAGCGCCTAGGGCACAAAACAGGCTACAGTTGCCAACAAAACTGGCCAATTTTGAAATCACGAGAATGGGCGGAAGAGTTGTTCAAAACTCAAATAAAATCTGCCCCATTACCCTCTTTTCCCCCAAAGCGGATTAGCGTATACAAGCAGAAGCTATTGTCTTACCGCAATTAACCAATATGTTACCAGCTATCATACAAATAGCAAGCATTGGCTGAAGGTTTCACACCTAAAGCTAGCAGACCCAAACTGCAACACCCCCGCTCAACTAGATCTTCTATTAGGCAGCGATCTCATACCACAGATAATACTCGAAGGTATTGAAAAATCACAAATATACTTCTGGAGCAAAATGCCATTTTCGGATGGATCCTAAGTGGACTAATTGCGAAACCAGTCACAACAATGACAACTCAAGTTGAGGAAGTCTCCAACGAGTACCTCAATTCGCAATTAAGAAAATTTTGGGAGTTAGAAGAACTCCCCGCCCCCCATATCAATCACAACCCCTGAAGATCGGTAGTGTGAGAATTTTTACAAAACCACAACTACTCGATCAGATGATCGCCGGTACGTCGTACGACTACCACTGAAGCCAGAATTTCCGTGGAGAACGTGGAGAAAATGTATGGACAAATAGTCCTACATAAAGACGATCAACATTTTCAAAGAATTATTTTCAGAAAATCCCCCACTAGTCCACTACGCGATTTTAAGTTGAAAACAGTTACCTTTGGCCTCAACTGTGCCCCATACTTAGCCATTCGGACAACGTTAAAAACGCAAACGTATGTTGACGACATTTTGTCTCGAAGTCACAGTCTTCCACAAGCATACGAATCCTTATCACAGGTCATAAGAGCCCTTAAAACCGCAGGGTTTCCGTACAGTACAACAAAGACTCTAGGGATTCAATGGAATGCGATATCTGACCAGTTTTCATACACTACCGAGTCCATATCTGCATTATCCGCCATTACAAAACGCCAAATTCTATCCTCTGTGGCGAAACTTTTCGACCCCGCAGGATGGCTTTCGCCAATTATGATACAAGCGAAAATCTTGATACACGAATTATGGCTAGATGGGACCGACTGGGACGAACAAGTAAAACCACTTCGTTTTGAAAAGTGGTCACAGTTCGCGAGCAATCTAAACGATATCTCACAGATACAAATCCCACGGTGGGTAAACTATTCCCCCGAACACAAAGTCGAATTACACGGCTTCTGTGACGCCTCTGAGAAGGCATACTGTTCCACTTTATATGTGCGCACGCAAAGCGACACCACGACCACAAGCCACATATTAGTCGCAAAAGCAAAGGTGGCGCCTTTGAGAACAATAAGTCTCCCACGACTTCAGTTATGTGGCGCACTACTACTTTCCAAATTAGTAGCCATGGTGCAAATGCATTTAAACATGACTATATACATGGTTCGATTTCGAAATTGTAGTAGCCTGGAAGGAAAAACCACCACGTGCGTGGAAAACGTATATTTCTAACCGAACGTCTCAAATACTTGACCTAGTGGGATCAGCCACTTGGCGTCACGTAGCCAGTGCTGACAATCCTGCCGATGTAGGTACAAGAGGGTGCAAGCCACTGCACCTTGCCACCACCACCCTCTGGTGGAATGGCTCCCGATGGTTGATAGAATCTCCCGATTCTTGGCCACAATACCCCATGCGCAACATTATCGCCACCTTTCATACATTATTGGCTGATGCTGACATCCTTGAACGACTTTCATCGTTTCCAAGAGCTCTCAGAGTAGTTGCTTACATGTTCAAATTTTTCGAGCAACTCAAAAGCAATGTCAAAGGATCACATAATTTCCCATGCAACACAGTGACGCACCTAGAGTTACAAAAGGCAAAGGTCGCACTAATCGCATATACACAAGTGCGCTACAACAGCCGCGATAAATCACTACTAAGAGAATCGAAGCCGATTGATAAAAAGAGCTCACTCTTAGTTCTTAACCCATTTCTGAACACGAAAGGTCTGCTTCAATAGATGAGATACTAAGACAATCGAAGCCGATTGATAAAAGGAGCTCACTCTAAGTTCTACACCCATTTCTGGACACGAAAGGTCTGCTCCAATAGATAGATAGATAGATAAATAATTGAGGAATGCACCGCGACCTTAGGTCTATTGTGCCCTCTCCTAACTCACAGGGACTCACTGCCCGCTCTTCCGCTTCGCGGTCTGTGCATAGGTGGCTGCACTGACATGGCCACGGTCACTTGCTCGGCTGCTTTGCGCACAAACGGACGCGGTTCTGCCACGCTCCTTTGTAGTGGGAGCCCTGCTCCCTTTACTTCATCCCTTGGCCAAGGCTTCCGCCATCTTGGGGGTCTTCCCGTCCCGGAGGTCCCGCAGGTACCACTTGAGGCTGGCCCCGCTCATGCCCTTCCTACGAGTGTCATCGCACCATCCGGGTTTGCCAGCTGCCGGGAGAGGGCGCTGCCCTCCCCTCTTGTACGCACCGTCGGTCTCTGCCCGACATGACTCCCCTGAGTCTGAGCAGCTGAGCCTGCTACAGGGGGTCCCGGTGGCGCTTTGAATACCATCCGCGGCCTTCAACGCTTGGTCGCCGCTGCACGAAGGCATGTCGTCGAACAGCGCCCGCTCTTCTGGCGAGAGAAAATCAAGGAAGCTGAACTTCCGCTTAGCTCCTTGACCCCTCCCGCTTGCAGCTGCGCCGACTACCTTCTCCTTCTCATGATCCATACTCGTCGGCCGTTGTTGTTGCCTGGTCGAATCGTTGGAAGTTGCTGCTATATTTGTAGTTCTGAGTTTTTTGTTGTCGTTCAGCTTGTTCCTACGACACTCGGCTCAACGAGGTGAGCTGTCGGGTCTACTTAGCTCACTTAGACTCGTGTCAATGGTCGGCTTGCTTATTCGAGCCTAACATACACCGAACGCCACCCCATAATAATTCCAGAGAGGTCACCATTTGCCACATTACTCCTCAATTACATCCACATCTTAATGCTACACGCCGAACATCGCCTCATGCATATAGTACGCCAGGAGTATTATATCCCCCGCCTTAAGCCGCAAATCAAGAAGTGCATCTTCACGTGCAAGATTTGCACTATGCACAAACAGAACATGCGAACGCAGATTATGGCAGCACTTCCACCTGAACGCTGCAATTTCGCTCTGCCTTTTACCACAACAGGTGTTGATTTTGCTGGGCCTTTCCAGGTAAAGGCGTCCATGTTAAGGTCTCCCATTCTCATGAAAGGCTATGTGGCTGTCTTTGTATGTTTCACGACAAAGGCAGTACATCTTGAGCTACATATGTAGTAATCTGACGACGGAGGCTTTTCTCGCGGCATTTGCTCGCTTCGTCGCTCGACGTGCCTACCCATAAAAAATCATGAGCGATAATGGCAAAACCTTCATTAGAGCTCAACGAGCCACAGAGAAGCAGTTTGTGGATTTCCTAAAACAAGTGTCACCCGACATCGTACAAAGTTACGCCCCTCAAGGTATCAATTGGCAATGTATACCCCCAAGCGCTCCTCATATGGGCGGTTTATGGGAATCTGCTGTAAAAAGCTTCAAATCCCATTTCAAACGGGTAACGGGAAATTATAAATTCAATTAAGAAGAGTTCACGACGTTATTAAATCGAGTTGGAGCCGTTCTCAATTCACGGCCACTCACAGTACTCTCGCAAGACCCCTCAGATTTCACTGCCTTAACTCCAGGGTATTTTCTAAAAGGAGCACCCATCCTGGCCATTCCTGAGCCAGGCGTGGAGTCGCTATACCTATTAAATTGATGGGAACGAACTAAATTTTCCATCATGATTTCAGCCGCCGATTGAAGGAAGAATACATAAAGGATCTCCACTAAAGATACCGATGGAAGGCCCCTGAACAAGCGCCTAAACGCGGAGACTGTGTCCTCATCCATGATGATTGTCTATCCCCTACCGAGTGGCGGCTATGCCGCATAGGGAAGCTACATTATGGCTTCGACGGTCACATTCGAGTCGTGGGTCTCCGTACGCAAAATGGAACAATAACCAGACCGCTCGTGAAGCTGCGCTTTTTACCAACCACCGACGATCGCGAAGCAGAAAACCGAAAAAACCAAACCGCGATATAACGAAATCATTAAATTTAACAATGAAACGAGAAATACGCCCATAACAACCGTTTGAATTAACACGCCGTATCAAATAACCGAGAATATTAACAAAAAATTGTCCATCAATACGACAACACGTTCATGTCACATATCGAGGCACGATCATCATGTCTGCTTATCTGATAGAAATTTATAATCAACAATCTTCTCTATACAGATTACCATGGATGTAGAAACGCCAGTCGCAAATACGCCAACCGCCCGGGCGGCGACAAATGTGCCACACAACGGGCTTACACCAGCGCCCCGAACGGTAGTTGCAACAGCATCGGCCGCTGCGCCGGCAACAACGCCGGCATCTGTACCGGCAACCGCGCCTGCAGCGGTACTTGCACCCGCACCTCGTGGTGGCACCCGACCGCCACCGGCCATATCAAAGACTTCGGAGACCCTTCGGATAAGATGCCCCATCTGTCGACGCTCACATCGTCTGCACCATTGTGGAATATTTAGGGGTATGCGACCTTTGCAACGGCAGCAAGTTGCCCAGGCACACGGGCTTTGCCTCAACTGCCTGTCGCACACTCATGCGATTCCAGGGTGTGAGTCACGGAGGCTGTGCCAAATGTGTCACCAGCCGCATCACACGCTGCTACATCGCAGCTCGTCACGTGAAGTGAACCGGCCACCCAAACATCCCGGCCGCGTATCCCGACATCCGCCCGCTGAACGTGTCATACACCAGCGGAGTGGAACCTCGTTGCGGCGTCGACAGCCTGGACCACCACCTCGTCGCTCCACGGGTCTGAGCAGCGTTGTGGCTACGCTACAACAGCTGCAGCGCCTTCTAGGCTAAAGAGTCGCCTAGGGAGGCCGGAATGGCTAAATGAGCTTCTGACCCCCCTCATAATATAACACAACTACATCAAATACATCATCCACACATCATACTCAATACACTTACACCATATACATCATCCACACACATCATACTCAACACACCTGCATCATACACAGGGCTAGCTTGGGCTACTGTGGGGGTCAGCAGGTGGCGGATAGTTGAACGGCCTCCAGATATGAAGGTTAGCTGCGAATAACCAATAAGCAGTCCCCGACCAAAGCAGCAGAGATGGAGGGTATAACTTAAAAGGTTATATCTACCCGACGAAGTCTCTGTGATGGGGCGAACCGACACCGCCCAAAACTACGTGTCAAACAAAGAAAAATCCCGGGAGCGTCTGACTCAGATTGAGCGGCTCGCTGGGCAGCGTCTGCCTCCAGGTCAGGAGCGGCTGAACCAACCAACAACACACGAAAATTGGAATAATTCTTTCAAAACGGATACCAGACTCTAAGCCCAGTAAGACTCTGGTGAATATCTACTGGAAACGGTTTCCAAAATTTGAACATTGGAGCTGACAGACGTAGCATTCGGTGACTTTAATAAGCGGAGTGAAATCAGGTCTGTTTTCAAGAGCAGGACGTAAAAAATTTTCTATCATTAAACTTTTACACCCCTTGATTTCTTTTGGCCCACCCTGTATAACCATACTGCTCCTTTTCCACTTTTCTGATATTTAGAAGCTGATATAGACGCCAATTTCGTAAACTTAATCTTCGCTGTTGGAGAGTTTGGCTCTGGTGAATTTGCTTTAATTCGCATTTAAGCTTTTTATCTATCAGTGGTGAGTTGAAGATTGTATGCGCGGAAGGGAAGAGGAATGAAAAGTGTGAAATTAAAAATTATATTATGGGAAATAAGTAATCTTATTTGCGGACTTACGAAAAGTGCTTGCTACCAGAAGCTGTTATTGGTATGTAACGCAATTTTTAACACAACTAGAATTTGTTCGAGGGGTTTTGAAATTTAACTTTAGCATGATGCCATTTTATTGTTTTTTGTAATTTTGAAGTCATAAATTGCAAAACTTGATATACTGAAATTTGATACACGGATTTGATACGTTTAAAATATTCTTAACGTTATGAAACAAAAGAATAAAACCGCAGGAATGTAAAACATCTAAAAAATACGAAACTGCATATATACATGTGATATTAGTCTCTTTCTAGAAACAAGTAGATTAGTGGGGGACATTTACACCATCAAATGTTTGTAGATTTAGATACATGTAATTATAGATTCAGTCTTGTGTTTGGCATTCTTATTGAATTATGTATCTTTATATTTTTAACCAGCTTAAAAATTAAAAACAATTAACTTCAACAAGTTTTTGGTTACTATTTTATATATATCTTTTTACTTTTTAACACTATACACGTGCTTTTCTTTCGGAAACGCAAACTGAAAATGATGGATATCCACTCTATCGGCGTCGAAAGGGTTTTATAGGAGCCGCATTAAAAATTGAAAACCGGGTAGGGCAACACTCACTTTTATGTGAAACCCGTAACTCAGGAACTAATTCGCCAATTACAACCAAATTGGGTGTATGAAGTTACCTAATCACTTCTGTGGTAAGCTGTGCAAAATCACCTGCTGTCTAAATCTTTCGTTTTACAGAATACCAGTTAAACATCAATAACAACATCAGATTCCAATTGGCACCAATATTATCCTCAAGGTTTTTAATTTTATCCCCAAAATCTGTCGGAATTGGACTATATCATTTCAAGGACGTATACACCAAAAACGTGAAGTTTAGAGATAATTATTTTGTCATGACAGCATATCGTTGTGATAAAAATGGGTAAATATCAGGTCAATACATCCTTAAAACCCCAAATATTTAATATAAATATTTTCGCAATTCCGGTTAACTTTATCCACATCTATCGATTAATATGCAGACATATTAATGAAAATCTAGAAAAAATATATTTTTATATCCTAAATAATGCATCTTCTTTCATATGCTTATAAATTTTTGATACAATACTTCTTACTTTTGATTAAAATATCAACGAAAATTCCGTATATCACTTTACCTCGCGAGAGTTTAAAATGTTTATTTTTATCCTAACTTGGCTCTTCCTTACTTGTTTTGGGTGAACAAAGTGTTTAAGGATGTAGATTAAAAGTCTCTGAGTTTTGGAGGTATTGATCAGTAATCTACTATAACATATGGCAGCAATACGAACAGCTCAAATAATCGAAATCAAGGACTTGTACGGAAAACTTTTTTGAGTAATTCTTCAAGTCAATATTACTCGTATAATAATAAAATCCGAAGGAATTGTTCAGATCAGACTGCGATAGCATATAGATGCCATACAAATTAATGGACCAAAATTAAGGTTTTGTATGAAAAATGGAACATGTAAAGGGTATTTTAGTTCGATGCTGCTGAAGTTAACATTTGTTCTTGTTATAATGAAAACAATGTAAGTTATGGCTATACATAACTTTGTTGATATTATTGCAGAAAATTTCGGTCATACAGTTATCACTTTGTCAATTTTGGTATTTGAAGTAGTTGATTAAATCATTCGAATGCTAAATGAAACGCAGATATCAACGTGTTTTAATAGTGTTGCCACGTTTTCTTGCTTAAAATACATAACTTTATTTATCCCTGCTAACTGTTAATTCCAGTAATGAAACTACTATAATCGTACAGTTTATATGTGAAGTACAAATAATCAAAAAATGTAGAAATTTAGTCACATAACTTATAAATCTATGTCCATTACTACTACTATCACATTTCTATATACACGTATAATGACCCTGCCAGCCACGGCTAACCACTTTTCTAAATATTTCAATACAATTACTCTTTACTCTATTTTCTCTATACACTAACGCCAACCATTTTCGGGTTATTTTTTCTTTCATTTCTTGATTTATTTGAATGAGTGCGAAGGAGAAAACATAATTGTCAATAGTGCCAAAAGAAAATCCCAAAAAGGGTAATAAAAAACGATTGAAAGATGTCATTCGTGAACGTACCATCGTAAAGGAGGCCCGTACAACAAGAAGGTAAGTGAATGATTTTTATGTGATTTTTTTTTAAATAATTTGCAAATAATTACTTCATTTGTTTTTATAGCATTTGAAATCAGAACTGAATTGTAAATAGCATCAGCAGCAATATCATCAGAGCAGCAAATATAAATTGTAAAGTAACTATGTATAAGTGGGTGTTGTTTGAAATTGGATTGCGCAGTCCAATATAATACGCAAAAATTATTACATATGTACATAAGTATGTGGCTAAATGAGTTAGCTTCCCGCCCTCATGCGTCACTACACCACACAACACACCACTCACAAGCAACACTGGCACATACACCACACTTCAAGACAATAGTTTCCTCACACACCATACACCATATTGGAAGCAGGCGAAAGCAACACACACACACAACTACATACAGCTACTAATTCACCACCGCCCAACGAGAAAAAAGCTTCGTCCTGGAAGTGAACGGCCACTTTCGACCACGAATTTCGATACGTAAACATCGGCGGACGTTCTCTACTTGTTTTTCGAAAACTCGGCACGCAGCTTAACTTTCTTTCTACATTGCTTCGTATCTTCGGCAGCTCAACCATCTTTCTTTTGGTGATCTTCGACGCGCAGCAGCTCCACCAGTATATTATCAACGTTTCGAGTATCCCTTCCTTATAAATTTACAAACATACATTGTCAAGCCTCCACTGGGATCCGACCAGGGAGAGTTTTATTATACCATTTATCCGCCTGAAATAAAATTGTGATCCCTTTTTTCTCAAAATCTGATTTCCGGAGTTAGTGAAAAAGTAAGTGGTACTTCAAATAGTATGTATTTTATGCGTTTAAGGCGGCCTGCATAATCCAATATAATATATGAAAACAAATGTTTGTTTTATCAGCTAATATTATTCTTTTCTTTCAGATATTATTATGATTTTTATATAAATAATCTTTCTTTCAGACTCAATTCTATTTGTATTTAATATATTTTGTTGTTTTTTTCAGATACTAATGTATTAATCTTTTCTTTCAGGCATTATAATCTTTTTATATAGTTAGTCTTTATTTTCAGATATCAATAATTTTTTTATCGAACACTAGCTGACCCCGCAGCCGTTGTCCTGCGTGAAATTATGTGTTTTGAAATGAAAAGACAAAACTTCATATTGTGTTGATTATCATTTATTGGCGATTTTTCTACATTTTTTTCAATGTAACGCAGCTTGATAAACAATATTTTTTGGTTCGTGTTCCGGTGCGTAAATGTACAGAGAAGATGGTTTTCCAACTCGTGAGCGCGCCACGTATATCTGGCCGTTTGAAAAACATTGCATTTCCAAATTTATGCGACTATCCTGTTGATCTCTCAAATGCAATTTTCACGGAAAACGGAATACGTTTGAACTGAAATGGCAAATCTATAGAACTCAAAAGAAATCCGTAGAATCAAGCATTCTGCCCCTTGTATTTTATAGGTGCGTCACAATCTGACTGCGAAACATAATAACGACAGATCCAACTTTGAGACGCAAATGATGCAGTGTCATACCAAGCCTCTCCAAAGCATTTAGAAATTCCACTGGCTGGTGTCGTCCTCATTGTCAAGACGATCGATCGATTTGTATGGCCGCAAGTCTACCGGAATTTCACTTTGAATCTTCCAGTTTAAGTCAACAACATAGGTATTTGTGGCAGCTAAAATTGCGCGTGCACTCAAGGAATCGTATTTACGATAATTTGGCTAATGTTCGTATAAACATTCGTGATGAGCTCATCTTCGTGAATTGATAAACGGCATATGGAATTGATATCAAACCACCGGAAGTATCAACCGGTATTGATCCATTTCCAATTCTTAGCGTGTACGACGTAAAATGTCTTCGGCAATGTAAATTTTGGTCGTATCCCATAACTGATGCGGATTTGAAGGCTGATCATCGCGTGTGCGAACTTCAGTGGCATTCAAAATAGTTATCGCATCGTCCATCGTTTGATTGCAATGATTATCATGTTCCAGCAATTGTAATTGCTGGCATGCTTCTCAAAAAGTTGCACACACCGTACCATTCACAGTATGCAATGACTGAAGTTGGACCGCGTACATTAATCGACAGCAACCGAAGTTAGAATCAATCGTCGTTTTTCGGGTGGATTGTGTAAATTCGTCCGAATGCATTAGTTGAGAACACACCTGGAAATCAATCTACTGGTTGGCCTTGCTTTCTGCGCAACTATTTCTTGGACGATGCATTCCATGTATAATATCAAGGCATTTCCGAATAGAGCAATGTTCTCGCAAACGGATCACTGATGGAAGTTGAGAAAAAAGTAATCAATGTTAATTTTGTTGCTGGCGGTATTTCCACCTACTGTACTGTACTCCTTGGGTTGAAATACACTCTTTGGCCATTCTCCAAATGAATTGCGAGACGCACAACAGTGGGAAAATGTTTGTGAATTGCAAAAGTAAATTTCATACGAAACGCTTCATTGCAGTTCACGTATCGACCCAATGACCGCCATGTTGCTTTTTTTGGTGACGTACTTGCAAACGTATTTGATCGATTTCACCAAACAGCAATACTCAAAATTTATTGATATGAAGTGGGATTGTGGTGTCCGCAAGGTCCATGAACCATATTGGTTTTCATCACTTTGTATAATACTGGTTCTTTCTCTGCATCAGGAAGTTCCGCAGAAATGATTTCATCAATTTGACCACCATCCACCATCCAACGAAAAATGTGTGCGTGTGGCAAACTACTCTTTTGCCACTCAACAGAGTACATATATCATCTAACAGCACCACATATACGTTGCTTCAAGATAAAGTCCATCAAACATCGTAACTGTTGTTTGAAAAGTCGTGCTGTGACATCGTGACGATCGCTTGCTGATTGGCCGCGTTCCATAATTCCGCACGTATGTCATCACATCCTGAGAGTATTTCTTGCCTTGCCTTGCCTTGCCTTGGGCTGCTATACGGTGATGGCAAAAAGAACGCCGACCGATATTAGCGCGACCTCTTCGTGGCTTCGTAACAAATTTCAATCTGTAATTGATCACTTTGTGTGAAACACACGTAAAGTTTTCACTGAATAATTTTCAATAAGTTTTCTTTTGAATAGTTGGAATAAAAAAACAAACGACCGAAATTGAACGATTCAAATAATTTACAAATCAAAATGTTAAAAAACAAACAAAAAAATTGAAAAAAATAAATTTTGTACGAAAAAAAGTAATTTTTTGGAATTGTCCAATTTTCCAACTTCTTCGACTTTTCCTCAAGAAAAGCATACGGTTTTTTTATTTCTAAACACAGCGTACAACCTCTGAAATTTTTATCAAGATTGGTTCAGCCGTTCTACAGCATTAGAAAAGAAAAGGGCTGTTTTTAGGTGTTTTTCGGCATTTAATCGAATTTTTTGCGCCACTCACTTAACTTAAAAAAAAAGGTTCGTAGATACGCGCGGATGAAGTTATACTTCTTAGTGATATTCCAAGAAATGCATATCATTTTGTATGAAAGAAAACTAGAAAACTTAAATTCACATTTTATAAATTTATTATGCACATAAAATGAAGAATAAAGCAAAGTCTAAATGAAGGAACTTTGACTAGAAAAGTAGTTCTGTCTCTTCGTTGCGGAAGAGAACATGCAGCGTAATCATCTCTCTTTTGTAATCCATCAACACGCGTTGAAGGCCCAGCAGTTATCGGTGCACGTTCAGAAATTGACATCATATTTTCATCACTTATCAATATACTTATTACATGTGCGCGCATTGACTTGCATGTTCATACATTCATATATACTTATATGTACATACATATATTTGCACACATTGCCAAACAAATAATGCACAAGCATACAAACATACATATGCGTACACATATGAATATGTCACCAACAAAAAATTGATCTTCACAAGCCAATATGGCAGCCAAATTGGCGAAGAACAAGTGTAGTACATTTTACAACAAAAACGATTTCATTCATAAACGCAGGCGCAAATTCCACAAGCGATCTTGCTTCATTCATAAAAACAGAGGCCGTAACATCTCCCCGAGCATGCCTTTGCCAACAAGTCGTCTTTTCGCTACGATGGCAAAAGCTAAAAATCATAAATTGCACAACTTTCTGGTGCTTCTCGCAAAAATCTGCGTCGATATGTATTCACGATCATACGTATACATACATACATATTTACGCATGTTTGTAGGCCAAGCTGCTACAGCGGCAAGGGGTGACAATCGGCAGCCATTACTTTACTTATGCCATAGAAATTCTATTGCTACGAATATGGAAATGACAACGAAATAATGCAAATATGCATATTTCTAAAGGTCATTAATTTCTTTGAAGAAATGAGAGGAATGAATGATCCTGAGAAGTATAGTCTTAACTTTTCAACAGCCAACGCAGAGCATTTCAACCAAAATGTATTTATTCATTAAAATCACCACTCAGAAGTCGTTTTATCCATTGTAAGCGAACGATTTTCGAAGAAACATCATTTCTAATATGCCACAAGACAAAATTAGAAATGAACTTCTTAAACCTCACGCTGTCAGATAAAACGATATACCTCGTCATCGCGGGTCGATTTCCAAAAAATGTAAACGAAGACTAACTACAGAAATGATCCTGTAAAGTATAGCCTTAATTTTTCAACAGCCAACGCAGAGTATTTCAACCAAAAGATACACAAAATAGTTGAGAATTCGCAGAAATGAAAGACAAAGGAAAGAAAAAGAAGCATAACTTCAATAATGCGCAAGCATACAAACATACATATGCGCCCACATGTGAATATGTCACCAACCAAAAATTGAAACATTGTTCTACAAAAACAACAACAGCATAAGCATGGTAACATTGTGTTGTTGGTAGAAAAGCCGAGCTGTGCCGAAAGAAACGAACAAACGATCGCCGATTGTCACCGCTTCGCTTGTTGCTCGAACATCTTCGCAGACAAGGTTGCGTTAGATTGAGCAAGGTTGCGCAACCTTTTCCGAACTCGCATAAGAAGTATAACTTCAAAAAGAATTGGCCAAATTGATCCAGCCGTTATTGAGTTATGCGCTTAGCAACACATTTTGCGATTCATTTTTATATCGGGTGATTTTTTAAGAGCTTGATAACTTTTTTTTAAAAAAAAACGCATAAAATTTGCAAAATCTCATCGGTTCTTTATTTGAAACGTTAGATTGGTTCATGACATTTACTTTTTGAAGATAATTTCATTTAAATGTTGACCGCGGCTGCGTCTTAGGTGGTCCATTCGGAAAGTCCAATTTTGGGCAACTTTTTCGAGCATTTCGGCCGGAATAGCCCGAATTTCTTCGGAAATGTTGTCTTCCAAAGCTGGAATAGTTGCTGGCTTATTTCTGTAGACTTTAGACTTGACGTAGCCCCACAAAAAATAGTGTAAAGGCGTTAAATCGCATGATCTTGGTGGCCAACTTACGGGTCCATTTCTTGAGATGAATTGTTCTCCGAAGTTTTCCAGCATCTTTGAAAAAATACGGTCCAATGATTCCACCAGCGTACAAACCACACCAAACAGTGCATTTTTCGGGATGCATGGGCAGTTCTTGAACGGCTTCTGGTTGCTCTTCACCCCAAATGCGGCAATTTTGCTTATTTACGTAGCCATTCAACCAGAAATGAGCCTCATCGCTGAACAAAATTTGTCGATAAAAAAGCGGATTTTCTGCCAACTTTTCTAGGGCCCATTTTGGTAATAAAATTCAATGATTTGCAAGCGTTGCTCGTTAGTAAGTCTATTCATGATGAAATGTCAAAGCATACTGAGCATCTTTCTCTTTGACACCATGTCTGAAATCCCACGTGATCTGTCAAATACTAATGCATGAAAATCCTAACCTCAAAAAAATCACCCGATATATAAGAAGATATGTACATATTTGTAATTCTTACTATACTTTTTTATATGACACTGCTGGGTGAGCGCAACAGAGATGTATGATCACAAGTATACGTATGTACGTGTGAGGGGAAAAGTGGTAAAAATCTTCACGCGGCCTATGGCAATCTAACCACAATTTAACTACTATTGAGGGTTTCTCAACCTACTGTTTCACCAGTTTTTTAACCGTTCTTGGCTGGCAGGGGAGGAATTTGTGATACTCAACGTATATAGAAACTTGCGTAGGTAATAGTGTTTTCAAGTTAAGGACAAAATGTCACCTAAATCTTTGCCTGAGTTCTAATTAAAATACTTAAGATGACAGTGGAGTAAATATCGTCATTTAAACCAACTACACAACCTACATTTATATAAATTAATGTTTCACATGTACATATTTATGCACAGTAATTTGTTGGCTTGCAGACTTGTACCACAACTGATTTTCATTGGATGCAACAACAAGAATTGTTGCGCCGACTGATGAAAATAGCGATTAATGTGATTGTTACTACATTCTTAAGCTTGCTCTCTGCTTGAATTCCATTGTGATGCCTGTGGCCCGTCCACTCTTCTCTCTCGCTAGACTCTAACTTAAAAGGCTATTAAATAATCTTGCTTCATTATTTCACTACGGTCTGAGACATACATGTACTTTTGGTTTTGACTGTGAATTTCTGCATTCAAGTATGTTCATATATGTACTTAGGCTGTTTCTGCTGCCTCTTCTTCTTTTGCTGTCGCCTTTATTAAGAAATTGCATAATAAATTCCTGTCGAAAAGCGTAAAGTTATAAATAACAGTTACCACATTGCCACAAAGCGAAGATTTATTGAAATTTTAGAGCTGCTGACATGCCTCCCCGCTAACTCAACTGAGTCTACGGACACATTATACCAATATGCCCGCTGGGCTTGTAACATGACTAGCGGCAAAATATGTGCGCGTTCCGGAATTTTTCACAAAAGCCAAGGCGTTGGCATAATTAATGTTATTTTGTTTGTAGTGGTGTGAAAGTATTTTTAGATATGCTTTGTTAGGCGTTTAAAGGAATAAATACATACATATATTAATATAAAACCAGTACATGTGATACGAAGTGTGCTTGTGAAAGATTTACATATGTACGTTAAGATAAAATAAGCATAGTAAAGTAATGCAGCTTATTAGAGATCACAAAAAAAGTATTCCGATTTATAAAACAGCAATCTCAAAAAACATAAGACTTTGCTCAGATGTGCATATTAAAATAATATATTTTGTTTATAAACTTGTGACTCTATACTGCATTTGTAAAACATTCTTCTTTTAAAGTGCCAATGTTTCGAAAATACCATTCGTTCCTTCCGAGTAACAATTATAGGCTCTACCGTATAATGAATGCAGTATTTGTATTCTATTCGAAAAAAAATTGGCAGTAAAATAACTTACACCCCTATTCTGTGCACTTGACAAATTCAACATATTTCTAATTTGTCAAAGTTTTATATTTATCAAGCATTTGGTATTCTGTGTCTGAAATAAAAAGCTCTTTTCTTTATAAGTTGTTAAGATGTCAAATGCTCTTGACAGCAGTGCTCGTTATGAATTAAATATTTGATTGTGCATCTTGTTGTGAAAATGGAAGATATTTTACTTTTGTTATTATTGTTAAACGAAGATGAAAATTGTGAGAATAGGAATCGCGCGCGGCATTTAAAAAGTTTACGCGACGATAACAATCCATTTTCTTTGAGCGAGAATACCTTTGTGCAAAATTTTAGATTAACTCGTGAAATTTGCCGCCGCCTAATTGATGAACTGGCCCCACATGATAATCAGAAAACGTCACTACCTTTAACTGTAAGGGTTCTAGCAGCTTTGAACTTCTTTGGACACGGCTCATATCAGAAATGTGTAGGTAACAACGTTTACTTGCCCATGAGTCAGTCATCCCTTTCGAGAAGTGTGCGAGCTGTAGCAAAACTTATTGTGAAGGTGAAGGGAGGAGAAATAAAGTTTCCCAGTTCAATAGAGGAAGAAACTTTTATTCTAAAAACTATTATTCATTGCTCCACCATCAAATAATGTCGAACGTCCTCTTAATTTATATTTAAATAGAAAAGGATTCTACAGTATCAA
Organism: Bactrocera tryoni; assembly: GCF_016617805.1. Taxonomy (NCBI): domain Eukaryota; kingdom Metazoa; phylum Arthropoda; class Insecta; order Diptera; family Tephritidae; genus Bactrocera; species Bactrocera tryoni. The sequence goes on from NC_052501.1 coordinate 51,217,490, forward strand.
TGTTGAAGCAGTAAGTTTTGTTTTTGCATGCACATACATATACATATGCCAATGCAATTTTTGAATGTATCGCTTTTTAGGTTTGCGATCACCAATTATGTTTTACATTTGTAAATTCTAAATTTCCGGGTGCAACACATGACTCTGGAATTTGGGCAACTTCTGACCTACGAGAACATCTCATTCGTCAGCATACTAATACGTCTGAGCAACAACGGAGAGAATCTTGGCTTCTTGCCGTTCAGGGTTATCCTCTAGAACCGTGGCTTTTAACACCAGTGGGAACACCTAATACCCATAAAGAGCAAAAATAAAACAAATTACATGGTTCTGCAAGAAACTGCATAGAGAGAGCATTTGGTGTTTTAAAATCTCGCTTCAGATGTTTGTTGAAGCACCTAGTTCTACATTATTCACTCTAAACTTCCGCTTTGTTTGTTAGTACTTGCATTATATTGCATAATATAATGACGAAAGCAGGCATTACGTTCAACGAAATAGATGACGGGATTCCAGAAGACTTTGATTCTCCAATTAATGATTATAACTCTTCACAGTACATGCGCGAAGGTGAAAGAACAAGATCAAGATATATATCAACTCTTTAGTTATATATGTATATACAGAAGCCAATCCATATTCTTATGTACATATATAAATGTTCTCACAATTCGACTTTCGAAATACACTACTTACTTCCATTGTTTGTTTATTTATTTCTCCTTTTTGTTAAAAGAAAACAAATTGAAATTTCCATTCCATTTTTTTTATTCTATTATAAAACAAAAAACCAAACTTAATTCCATAAAAATGTTACACATACGTTATTTCAATTTTAATTAAACTTTAGATATTATTTTTCATTACTATTAAACGATTTTATAAGTTCTGTTATAGAACTAGTTAGGCCTTGAATTACCTGCATCATTTCACGATGCTCCCGTCGCCTCTCTTCCTCAGCAGCATTCCTTTTTGGTATATCAGCTATCAAAGTGCTGATAAACTTATTTCGTGCACTTCGCGATAGCACCAATGTACAAATTAAGACAGTCTTTGCTTAAGTCTGTACTGTGAGAGTTCACTTTTGACTCTGGTTTTCTTTATTAAAATTTCTTCCCTCAATACATTTCTTAATTCTAATTTCTTAACTATGTATATATGTATATGTGTGTATGCTTAGTGTGCATACACATGTGTAAATATGTATTATATTTTTATTGCATTTTTCAGATACCAACGCATTGATATTTTATAGTATTTTAGATTAGTGCATCTAACGCACTTATACACATACGTACACACGCTTGATACTTTCTTATCTGTTGCTTGTGTGCATTAATATTTCGAGTATGTATATTTTGTATTTTAATATTAGTATTATGTATACTCTAATTTATGAGTTTTCTTTTATGTGCAATGATTTTCACATTTTTATGAGCAAGTCTCATATTACAATTTTGTTGCTTACCATTGCACTTGACATTTAGTGGGCTGTATATAGATACTTTTATTTAATTTATTGTTTACATGTATATTTTTATGTATTAATGTAGTTGTGTCAAAAATATAATTTTGTATATATATGTAATTCTATCTTAAGGTTACAAAACTTTCATGTTCATATCTTTATGAACATTCTGCCAGGGGCCAAATTTGTATCTTAACTTTACTTGTATATTATGTTTTATTACTAATATTTTTTAATTATGTCTAACTGGAAGTTCAAATGGAACAGTCACAGTTCTTGTTACACATTTGGATCTTATATATAAAATAGTAATGATTAATGCTATTATCAAAACTAATGTTAGCGAAACGTGACCACTTACCTTTTAATTTTATATTTTCTGTTTTGAGGAGTTATATTTGTTGTTTAAGATGTACGATATCTTTGGTATTGTTTATTAATGTTGAATCAAAAGGTTTTATTTGTAGTTCTGGAATATCTTCAATATCTTTAACCCAAGAAGAGGATAGCAATTCTTTTTTAATTTCAGATTGTATGTGATGAGATGCTGTTACAGTTACTCCTTCATGCCGGACTGTGCATCCTTCTCTTATTGTCATAATGCCTTGACTAGGGATTTCTATATGCATTTGTTGATTATTATCACATTCTAGATATATCATTGCTTTGCTAAATAATTTGTAAAGTCACCGATTTTGAAAAGATAATTTTATCCAAACGTTTTCATTTGTAGAAGGTTTGAAATCACATGCTTCATTTTCTAATTGTTTTAAAGCTGCTACTTCACATGAATTATCCGTCACTGATTTCCAAGCTAAATTTCCAGGACATTGGTAATGATTCTCTGAGTTAGTAGAACATTTATCTAGATCTACTTGGTTTATAAGTGAATATTGATTCAAATCAAACTTGTATATTAAATATTCTGCCTTTATTTCTGGAATAATCATATTCCCTTTGTAATTTATTGGAAGTGGATTTAATTTATATACGTTTGACGGTTCATACGATATTAAGGGAATTTCTAGGTTTATGACTAGCCGTGAATCAACAATTAAACCTTTAGCAGACATCGATTTATAAATTTCTTTTAATTCGTTACCCGATTGTCTTCCAGGTAGTATTAATTTGTGTGGTAGTTTGTTTCTAATAAATTCAATTTCTTTATTAAGTTGCGAAGGCTTTAATAGTTTTGGATTTATGCGACCATGATTTATGTCAATTAGAAGATTAATTATTGAAGTTTGGATTTCTTCACATTCGTCCATAACTATTCCTATTGAAATGGTTAATATTTGAAACATCAAGGTCATTCGTTCAGCATTTTGATCTTTTATTAGTTCGTTATAAAATTTATTAAGTTGTTGATTCATTTTCTCAAAATTACGGTTAACTTCATCTGTTGTCTTTTTTAATATATTTATGGTAGAATCAAATACCGATGTCTGCCTTTTAAACAATTTTGCTATATCTTTTTGGTTGTCGAAAATATTTCTAATATTTGATTCCATATTTTCTCGGTCATCAGCATCCATAATTCCGAATAATATATGGTAAATTGAACCAACGAATTCGAATGGTGCTCGCTTTTTTCTATTTTGTTTTTTCATAAACAATTCATTATTTGCTTTAAGACTATTATATTTGTCATTTAAAGTTGCAGTAATCATTATGCAGGCATCTTCGTGATAGGTCAATATTTTGCATTGATTTTCAAGTCTGTTAATAAATTCTTGTATTTTATGCATCCGATCATAATAAGTACCTAATTCGTAATAGACTATTAAATTCCATTTTGAATTTATTATGTCCATTTTACTAATCGGTTCCAAATATATTGCTGTATTATTTTTTAGTTTAGTCACTGAAGCTCCTGATTTAGATGTATCATTAATGTATAATGACTTAGTTTGTGTTGCTAGCATGAGTATCGTTAAGAACCACATCATCAATTTGCTTGATTTACTCGGTCGTTCTGAGGTTGCAGTATTTTTTGTTATTCTCGAAGTCAGCAAACTTGTCACATGATTTGCTTCCTCTGCTCTACTGCTGTTTGTTACCTCCAGTGGGCATAATTTGTGAACGGGCCGTTTAAGTATGCCATTTTGTAATTTTAGAGTTACAACTCTTATATTTCCATCCTTTCCCGGATCAGTTTGAATAATTTTTCCTAATGGCCATTTGGCTGGATGAGTTTCTTCATCTTTAATAATAACTATTTGTCCTTGTACGAGATTAGCTTGTTTGGTTTTCCATTTCATGCGTTGTTGCAATATTACAACATATTCGCTTTCCCATCGTTTCCAAAAGTCTTTTTTAAGTTTTTGTATTAATTTCCATCTATCTAATGAACCTATTTGGTTATCATTAATTGCTTCAGGACAATCTATTATTGGACATCCTATTAAAAAATGGCCAGGCGTTAAAACGTCTATATCGCTTTCACTATCTATCGCACATAAAGGTCGTGAATTCAGTATTGCTTCAATCTGTGATAGCAAAGTAATCATTTCTTCAAATGTCAATTTAGTTTCGCCTATCACTCTTTTTAAATGATATTTCACCGACTTCACTCCTGCCTCCCAAATTCCTCCGAAGTGAGGAGCTGCCGGGGGCCCGAAATGCCATTGAATTTTATCTGCTTCTAATATGGGAGCTACGGCTGAATTATTTTTGATTGCCATTTTAAAATCTCGGTCTAATCTTTTACAAGCTCCGACAAAATTTGTTCCATTGTCCGAATATATGTAGTATGTCAGATGGTAATGGAGTAAAACAACACCAATTGATTTATCTAAAATTAGAAATGTTTATTTTTAATGAACAAATTATATCACATGTGTTATAACTACTAACCTAAAATTAGAAAAATCGACAATTAAGGTTTTTTACTTCCAATACTTTAGTAGATCGACGTTGTATTACTTTAGTTAATTATACTAGTTATTTTAGAATGATGATTCAATTACTAATTAAGTTAATAAAAGTACGTTGTATAATTCTCTTTGTCATGAATCTCGTCTGTCCATACTCTCCTTCTGTTCGGTATCGTTCACACACCCAGTTATAAGGCTGCGTTCACATACTCAGTTATAAAGCTGCGTTCACATACTCAATTATAAGGCTGCGTTCACATACTCAGTTATAAGGCTGCGTTCACATACAGTATGCAAAGCTTACATCTGCCCCCCCCTAAAATTTGAACTTAACCGAGGTTAATTTCAGAATCAAATTGGGGAATGAGCTTTGTCACATGGTACAGTACCAAGGATTTTTTCTTCTTCCCAGTGTTGATTTTACATAGTGAGTCTGATATCATTTCTTCGATCTCAAATGGGCCAATTCTAATCTCATCCATTTTACATCTGTTTAACTTATTGCAGTCCATTATGTAAACCATATCGCCTTTTTGAAACTTGTAATCTATTCTACTTCTGTCAAAGATGGCCTTGTTCAATTCATGTGATTTTTTTGATCTGAGAAATGCTGTAAGTCGGTCTTTTTCCAGTTCCCCTGGTTCCACTTGTTTTATCTTTAGTTCCATTGGTAGTACATCGGTTGGTTCTCCACTTAAAAGATATAGAGGCGAATAACCTGTCACTGTGTGGTTTGTTGAGTTATAGGCTTTAACGCAATCCATTGCCACGGTTGTCCAAGCTGTTCTATTTTCTTTGCTATTCAAGGCACATCTAATCCTATTTACCAGTGTCTGGTTCAGCCTCTCATTTATACCATTTGAAAAAGGAGAATCCACGGCTGTAAAAATTAAATTAACAGAGTGATCTTTTAAATATTTTTTAAACTCTTTTGAATTCAGTGCTGGATATTGATCGGAGAGTAATATCTGAACTTGATTGTCCTTGATTACTTGATCTACCAGTTTTATAAAGTCCTTAGTCAATTGTGTCTTTGAGCATGAAATGTAAGCATAACGTGTGAAATGATCTATTAGCAAGTGAAGATACCTTTTTGAGGACCTGTTGCCACCAAATCCTCCTACTGTGTCTATGGACATGATTTGGAATGGTTTTTCTGCAGGTCCTAATTGTGACATGAGTCCGTAATTTCTATTTAGTCTTAACTTGTTTTTTATACAGACTTCACATTGACGGCAAATCAACTTTATATTATCTAGAAGGTTCGGTGCTGTGTAAAAAGGTCTTATTTTTGACTCAATCTGATTTATACCCACATGACACAAATGTTCGTGCACCTTTCTTATTAACACCTTACTGTAGTCTTCGGACAAAATGATTTTTTTTTTCTTGTTGTTCCGTTTGTAATATATACCATTCTCTTTTGTGAAACTGTGCTTGTTTTTTAAGGTAGAGTTTCTGTTCTGGTCCTTTAATATTTCTTCAATCCTTACAATATTTACTGCTACTTTTTAACTTATCTTCTTCATTTTCGTGGCTCTCATACACAGGACCTGGGTTGTATTTTATTACAAAGTTGTTGTGTGTAATGAGTCATGTCTCCTAGTTCATCATCTGTTCTGTTCTTTATGTTTAAATTTTCTAATGGCTTGTGATCTGTATAAATTGTGAATGAGTTTCCTATTAGCCAATGTTGCCAAAATTTTAAACTTTCTTTAATGGCCAAACATTCTAAAAATACTGCTTTCTTCTTTTTGTGTGACTCATGTAACTTTTTTGAAAAATATGCCACTGGTTTGATTTCTCCACATTTCTGTGTTTGTTTGAGTATTGCACCAATTCCTTTTATACTTGCATCAGTGTAAATAAATGTTGGTGCTTCTCTATCAAAAATGGCTAGAATTGGGGCAGAGCATAAATATTTTTTTATTGTTTGGAAAGCTTTTTCACAGTCAGCTGACCAATCAAAATTGATGTTTTTTCTAAGTAAATTGTGTATTGGGTCAAGAGTTATTGTAGCATTAGGAATGTACTTGTTATAAAAATTTACTTTACCCAGAAATTGTTTTATTTGTTTCTTGTTCTGTGGTGCTGGGAATTCCGCTATAGATCTGAGGTTATCTTTTAAAGGTGTAATTTTGTTACCTTCTACTATATGTCCCAAGAATCTTACTGACTTTGCTGCAAATTTACATTTTGTTAGCTTCAGACGGAATCCTTCCTCAGTAATTGCATCCAGCAGTTTTGATAAATGCTCCAAATGTTCCTTAAACGTTTTCGAAAACACCATAATATCATCAATATAGTTCATCACAAAATTTGATAGTTTGTGTTTTTTTATTATATTAGTGAGAATTCCTTGAAATATAGCAGGTGATGTTTTCAATCCAAAAGGGAGGCAAGTCCACTGATAGTGCCCTTCTTGTGTAACAAAGCCTGTCTTTGCTTTGTCACTGATCCTCATTGGTATAGACCAAAAAGCAGAATTAATATCGAGAGTAGTAAAATACTTACAGTTTATTGTTTTTACCAGTAAATCTTCTATTAGAGGAAAAGGCTGTGGCTGTGGGATAATAATCTTATTGAGGTCTCTAAAGTCAATACATAATCTTGACTTTTTCCCTTCATCACGTTTTAACGCCAATGTTACTGGTGCTGCGAATGGGCTATAAGACTCTTCGATTAACCCATTCTTTAGCAATTGTTCGATTTGCTTCTCTATTTCGTTTTTGTCATCTAAAGAGCATCTATATGGTCTTTTTGAGCAATATTTCTCTACTTGCAAGTCTATGAATGCTTCATAGTTTTTCACTTGGCCTATATCATATTTATCTTTGGCAAATATGTGTTTATAATCATTTAATAGTGCACTTATTTTAATTTTTTGGTCATGTTCCAAATGTGTAGTATCTATATCAAATTTCTTCACGTCTATACCCTCATTGGAATTTATTTCATAATGTAATATTTCTGACTTGAACTCTTTGGTTTCAGTTTCTTGATTACTATTTTTTTTTATCTTCAGAGTGGCTGATATATTCATTTGCACTTTCGCTGGCATTTTTCTGAAGTTGGATGTTTAAATTCCCATCATGGGTCAACCCAAACCGCTTTATTGTATCCAGTCCCAAAAGCAAATCATGAGTGAAGTTTTTATCATTGCAAATGAATGCATTTATTTCCTTTTTAATATTCAGTATTTCTCCTTTTAATTTTATTAAGCCCGTTGTTTTGCCCCCACCACCAATTGTGTTAAATTTATTTTCAAAGTAATTCTTCTTAAAATTTGTTACTTCTATTAATTTTGAATTTATTAAGGTTATATTCGAACCAGGATAATAGATGCCTGTGCATTTTAGTATGTTATTCAGTATAACCTCAACTTCTATTAGTGGGGGAATATTTAGTTTTTTGTATCCTGAAATTCATCAATCTCCAACATCAAGTTTTTACAGTGTTTGCCACTGTCATTCTTGTCTTCCTTAAACCAACATAAGTCTTCAGAGTGAAATCTGCTTTTCTTTCCCATCTTGTAACATATCTGACAAGCTGTTTTTTTTTTTATATTCCGCTTCTGATTTTGTGAAGCGTTTTGTTTCAGTAAAATGTTTTGGCATATTTTTATTCTGATTTTCATGCATTCGTAGGGCACTAAACAGGAGAGTTGGGTCCGTTATCTCTTGTCTATCCAGTTTACTTGTAATATAAGTTGGCAATCCTGCCACAATCAAGTCTGTGAGAGTTCTAGTATCTATTTCAATGTTATATTCTAGTAGTAATCTTTGCTTCTTCAATGCATATTCCAGCAGAGAGCCCTTGAAATGTTTGAAATTCAGTGCATACATTACAGAAGACCAACTTTTATCTGCGAATGTTTTTAGAAAATTTACTTGCCATATTTTCCACAGCGAGTCTAAGCCGTGTTTAATTAACATAGACTCATACCAGTCATTCTCTGAGTCATTCAAAAATAATCTCAAAGCACTAATTCTTTCTGTATCACCATTTAAATTAAATCTTGTACATTCACTTTCAAAACTTTGCAACCATTGTTTGGCATTAGTGATCTTGTTATCAAATTTCTTTAAAACAAATTTTTCATTTAATTTGTTTAAATTGTTATGATTTTCTTTGTTGACATTAGATTTATCGCTTAGTTTTTCTAATATTTCCAATAATTTTCCATCCATAATGGAGTGGCTTGTGACTTGAGTCATTTCTTGTAATATATAATCATTAAACACCATATTTCCAACATCATCTTTGTATAGTAGTAAAATATCACTTGGCAGGGACATCCACACTTTTCTAGTATGACCTCTTCTCTGTAATGTTTTTTTAATCTTCAAAAATTCTGGTAACTTTATCAGTTGAGGGTGGTGTTTTACTGCTTGAAAACCTGGCGGCATGAGATATGTCGTTCCATCCTCTTTTGTTATTGATTTTATGATCATTATGTTATTCTTTGGATCTTCGTCTGCAGCCAGCTCAACTTCAAATTGTAATCTCTCCATGATCTACTACGTACTATGAACTCTGACAATTGTCGATTTATAATATGTGAGATGGTACTGGAGAATAACACACAATTCGATTTATCTGAAAACAGAAAGGTTTATTGTTGTTATGTACACAAATTGAATTGGGATAAAATGTTTAAGTACATTGCAAATCCCGGTCTACTAACCTAAAAACAGAAAATCGACAATTAAAGGTTTCTTCCTACCAATACCTTAGTAGGACCAACGCTGTACTACTTTAACTTATTAAATTAGTTAATTTATGCAGTTTACTTCTCTTACACAAATATTTTAACTATACTATTTTATATAATTTTATATATTCAACATATCTGAGACATATTGAAAAATCGTATTCGAAAAGATCGAATTGAACCAATGTCCTTAAACTGCATTATCGACTGAGTAGGTCAAAATATCTCGAAATAATGCTAGAAATTAAGTGAAGACTTTGCGTCGACGTCTGGAGGCAATTGTTGCAGCATAAGAAACGCCAATAAAATAACAAATATATTTTAAACTATTGTAATTACTGTTGATTTATATAAATAATAACACGGGTTAACAAATTTGTATTTTTTTTTTGTCACATGAAAATTTATATCAAATTTTGAATATACTAGGGCCACCAAATAATATATATCAATGAAAAAAAATGTACACCATGTTTTCTTGTGACATCAAAATATATATTTTCGTGAAAAGTACAAAATTCAGCCACACTTACAGAATTATTTCCTAATATCTAATAGATACTTATGATTTTCTTAAATATTTGGCCGGTAGGTCCCTTTTAAGTCTCCAACAATAGTCTGCTAGCATTCCTGGACTCCATTTCCCTTGATAACGCTTCTCCATTAAGGAAATGTTTTGATGGAACCTCTCACCTTGTTCGTCACTCAGAGCACCCAAATTTTGCCGTAAAGAAATCCAGATGAGAGTCCAACATATGTATTTTCAAGGACATATTACACCCCAAAGCTTTAAATGATATCATAAGTTCATTTATTATATCTTTGTAATTTTCCGCTTTATGGTTACCTAGAAAATTTTGAACAACATTCACAAAACATTTCCAGGCGAGTTTTTCCTAATCATTCAGTTTTTCTTCAAAGCCCTTATCCTTCATCAATACCCCTATTTGTGGGCCTACAAATATTCCCTCTTTGATTTTCGCCTCGCTGAGTTTAGGGAATTTCTCTTTTAGATATAAAAATCCATCTCCATCTTTCGGACTAGAATTCTCACTTTTTGATCGATCTGAAGGCATCGGCACATTCAGTTCGGCACTATGTAGTATGGGTCTCTTGGCCGAAGACAACTTTGGATACTGGATGGTGTGTTTGAATTTGGTAGTAATACCTTTTGTTTGAGTCAAACAAAAATAACAATCACTTACATGATCCTTTGCTTCCGTCCAAATCATTAATATAGCAAATGACAAATGTCTAGGAACCCAGGATTTGTCTTGATTCCTCACAGGAAAACCGATAAAATAGTCTAAATAGCACTGTTCAATTAGTGATGTGAAATTTCGACGCTGAGATGTAAAAAGTTAATTCTCCACACACATAACAAAAATTAACTGTTGTTCAAACACTTTCGTGGCATATTTACGATCTAACTAATGAAAATAAAATGTAATTTAGCGAACACAACAGTTACACGAATCAGATTAAACCACAGTTATGTACAACAAAAGAAACGTATGTAAATTCAGAAATGAATATGTAGCTGTCACAAGAAAACATGGTTGTGATAGAAACAAAACTGTTATATATTTTTAATGAGGGTACACCAACATAAATAAAAATCATAACAAAGTTCATTTGACAAAAATAGTGTTTACCAGTGTAATTAGAGTATGAAAACTTTTTTATATGAATTAAGCGCTTTTTAAGTTTTTGTATTCGTTTTTTTCCTTTAAAAAAATATTTTTATATGCCATATTAATGCTAAATTTACCACTTTTGAAATAGATATAAAAACCACAAGACATGTTCATTTTGAAACAAATAAGCGTGTCGTGGACTAATACAAATAAGTGTTTGTAAATTATTTTCATTCACTGTTTGACATATATCGCACACTAACTACTCAATTTTTTTTCAATATATTAATTATCTACCTGCTCAATAAATTTCTTTGTCATCGCTATCTTATTTACAGAAAAATCACCATTTGTTTACTTTTGTGTTAATTGGGTCGATTAGCTTGTGCAGTATTAACTAAAGTTTACTATTTGTAATTGTGCCGCTATTGCTGAAATTATCGTAAATATTCTGCGAAGTTGTGTTTCTTTATCTGAAAAAAGTGGGCTTAATCATTTGTATTATAGCTCAAAAATGTTCCTTAATTTCACTGTTAAACTAGAAAATCAATCATATATGAGTAAAACGCTGTTTAAAGAAGATGTTCTACAATATGGACAGCAATTTGAAAGTAAAATTTTAATATTATTTACAGGAACTCTTTTTCCTGTTAAAGATGTGTTATTTTTCGAGATGTGATTCTTGTGTAGTTAGTGTAACATAGTATAATATGTTTGATTTTGTGTGTAACACCGCGTTGTTTTGTTTCTGTACTTACATATATGTACGTACATTAATATGATCGTTAATTGTAGAAAATAGGCAATAAATTGTCAGTTAAAGTCTTAGAGACTTTATCAGCTTATCAAAATTTATATTCTGCAATCAATTAACCTGCTGCCATGTTTTTTAACAATAAATAAACAATTTACAATCACTTATGCGTGCTAGCAGGGTAGTATGAATATACCGTTTGTGCTCAAGTAGAATCTGTAAATCGCGCGAGGGCGGCTGGAATGCAAATGAATCTAGATTTCGTTTAGCAACGTGAAGTGCGCAATTCATTATAAACAAACAAAAATATTTCTAATCTTAATAGCTTTTATGGTTTTTTCTTCATAGACAAACCACACAATACAGATTCGCTACTTAAGGGGCTATACCCGTGTGAGCACATGAAAAATTAGGCGATTTTCGTGAATTTTTTTAAAAGAAAAGATTGAATGTTTTCGACGTTCTATGGACGTAACAAAAGTATATTTTAGCTATATTTTAAATTTTTTTTTTTTACAAAAAATATTGAAAAAATAACGGAGTTATGTGCTGTCTGCGGAAGTGCCGAAAAAAGTGCCTCAACTGCTGGCCAGTTCAGTCAGTGTTAGCTGAAACAAAAATTCAAAATGTTTGGTAAAACTCAAATATATTTTCTGTGAACGCTCCTGAGCACGCTTTTCAGATTTTATCTCTGGTCAGTAATTGCCATCTGCAATGGAAATATCATACCATATTTGCTTGGGGTGATGTAATTACCATCAATCTATTGTCGGCGTTGCAACATAAAAGCTTACGCCCCCATAAAATTGAAAATTAACTGATTGAATTTCAGGGTTATCACACTGAGGAATGAGCTTTGTCACATGTTTCAATCCCAAGGACTTTTTATTCTTTCCAGAGTTAATTTTGCAGAGTGAATCTGATATCATTTTTTCAATCTCAAAAGGACCTATTCTAATTTCATCCATATATAATATAATATAATATTTTACAATAGTCCATTATATATGTTTACCATACTAGCCTTTTTGGAACTTGTAATCTATTCTATTTCTGTCAAATCTGGCCTTGTTTAATTCATGTTATTTTTTTGATCTGAGAAATGCTGTATGTCTGTCTTTTTCCAGTTCTCCGGGTTCCACTTGTTTTATTTTTAGGTCCACTGGTAATACATCAGTTGGTTCTCCATTTAACAGGTACTGAGGTGAATAACCTGTTGTTTTTCCCCCCACCACCAATCGTA
>NC_052501.1:51230238-51313313 GCF_016617805.1 Bactrocera tryoni
TTTTTTTTTAAAAAAAAGTTATCAAGCTCTTAAAAAATCACCCGATATAAAAACTGTATACGATCCTGTAAATTTTAATAGAACGGTTGCTACCAAACTGTCCGAACTTACGGTTGTTTCCGGGAAACCGAAAACAGTTTGGTACATTATATATGTACATCCAAATATATGTATGAACAGTATATGGTATAATATATATATATATACATATATATATATATATAATTGTATATATACTGGCATATACATATCTGATAAACGGCCTACTTATGCTTACATTTGTGTATCTAAACACACAACATTAAAAATCAAAAAAAAAATTTTTCAAGTATTCACTTGACAACATTTTCCGGCAATACCGCTTATACTCAACAGTATAAGCAGGATTGCGCAAAAACTAAGCTAGGGCAATTACGAAATTTAACAAGTAAGGAAGGGCTAAGTTCACCGAACATTTTATACTCTCGCATGATAAAGTTATAATCGAGATTTCATTATACGTCATTTACATATTTTTCAAATACCGTATTTAAAGTAAAGTTTTACTGTATTCCGCTATCATCATTGGTTCCTAATGTATATCATTATTATACAGAGAAGGCATCAGATGGAATTCAAAATAGCTTTATATTGGAAGAAGGCGTGGTTGCGAACCGATTTCACCCATATTTCGTACATGTAATCAGGGTGTTAAGAAAATATTATATGCCGAATTTCATTGAAATCGGTCTAGTAGTTCCTGAGATATGGTTTTTGGCCCATAAGTGGGCGAGGCCACGCCCATTTTCAATTTAAAAAAAAAGCCTGGGTGCAGCTTCCTTCTGCAATTTCTTCCGTAAAATTTAGTGTTTCTGACGTTTTTTGTTAGTCCGTTAACGCACTTTAGTGATTTTCAACATAACCTTTGTATGGGAGGTGGGCGTGGTTATTATCCGATTTCTTCCATTCTTGAACTGTATATGGAAAATGCCTGAAGGAAACGACTTGTAGTAGACGTTTTAAGCTTATTATAGCTATAGTAGCTTCGGGAGACATGTACAAAGACTTAGCAAGGGGCGTAAATAACGCCCACTTTTGCCAAAAAATTACGTCCAAATATGTCCCTCCCTAATGCGATCCTTTGTGCCAAATTTCACTTTAGATATCTTTATTTACTGGCTTAGTTAAGACAATTTTATAGGTTTTCGGTTTCCGCCATTTGTGGGCGGCAGGGGCCGATTTTGCCCATTCTTCGAACTTAACTTTCTTATGGAGCCAGGAAATACGTGTACCAAGTTTCATCATGATATCTCAATTTTTACTCAATTTACAGCTTGCACGGACGGACGGACGGACGGACGGACGGACGGACAGACAGACATCCGGATTTCGACTCTACTTGTCACCCTGATCACTTTGGTATATAAAACCCTATATCTGGCTCTTTTAGTTTTAGGACTTACAAACAACCGTTATGTGAACAAAACCATAATACTCTCCTTAGCAACATTGTTGCGAGAGTATAAAAATAAATCTTCCTATTTATTGTAGTGATTGTCGCATACTTCACGCAGAATTTATTTTTCAGCAGATCGGTTGTAGTATAGAATGATAAGGAATGTGCAAAACTAACTGGTTGATAAATCGACCACCAGCCGAAAACGATACGACTAATATTTCCACTTCATTATTTTTGTGTCTTGTGTCAATGTTCCAAATGTTTAATGATCATCCATCAATATACATAATTTCAATTTAACAGAAAAACAGAGTTCATACAGTTTTTCGTAATTACATATCAGAAATGAAAAAAAACGATTTAAATACTTGTTCCACTTCATGGAACATTCAAAAGCTTTCTTTCCAGATATTTCTAGTATAGAATTTTCCAGAGGTTTCCTTAGGTCACGAATATAAAATGAATCCTTCCAGGCAGGTAGTTAGTCGGTTGTTGTTCACGAGCCTGGAGCAGGTCTTCCAGTGAGATTCGCAAGTATAACTCCCTTCTGGCGGTAGTGAGGTATTCCGCTCCTGAGTAAGATATTGACAGTGAAATTTTGAGTATTCTCTTGAAAATATTTCGCCAAAGATACCGAAGTCAAAGAGAGATTATGGGGCATGCTGATCATGAAGTCGAAAATCGCATTCTCCATGCATGCATTTATTGCAATTTCATGGTCATTTATATTTTCGTGTAGCTCATTTTAGTAAAGTCTTATCGCGTTGCAGGAAGGTACTCACCAATTCAACTTTTCAGCTTGTTTACCGATGATGATAGTAAACAAAATATTTGGTTCGATGTACGATGAGCTACGCGAAAATCGATCACAACGACTCTGAAATTTGAGATGGATGATGAGGATGCGTATCATTGGACTGGCTACAATAGGCGACAGACATCGAAAATTATTGGTCGTCCCAATCTTCATTGGAGTGCAAATCATCCGTGACGCAATGGCCCGTGATCGTTTCAAAATCAAACTAATAGAGAAGTATTTGCGAAGAAGTATTATGTGCGATAATCATACTATCGATGCCAGTGATAAGTTCGCCAAAGTGACCCTGTGAAACATTCGTTTGAACAAACAAATCAGGAAGGGCTAAGTTCGGATGTCACCGAACATTTTATACTCTCGCATGATAAAGTGGTAATCGAGATTTCATTATCCGTCATTTACATATTTTTCAAACTACGTATTTGTGTAAAGTTTTATTCCGCTATCATCATTAGTTCCTAATGTATATATTATACAGAGAAGGCATCAGATGGAATTCAAAATAGCGTTATATTGGAAAAAGGCGTGGTTGTGAACCGATTTCACCCATATTTCGAATACGTCATCAGGGTGATAAGAAAATATTATATACCGCATTTCATTGAAATCGGTGGAGTAGTTCTCGAGATATGGTTTTTGGTCCATAAGTGGGCGAGGCCACGCCCATTTTCAATTTCTAAAAAAGGCTTGGGTGCAGCTTCCTTCTGCCATGTCTTCCGAAAAATTTAGTGTTTCTGACGTTTTTTGTTAGTCGGTTAACGTACTTTTAGTGATTTTCAACATAACCTTTGTATGGGAGGTGGGCGTGGTTATTATCCGATTTCTTCCATTTTTGAACTGTATATGGAAATGCTTGAAGGAAACGACTCTGTAGAGTTTGGTTGACATAGCTACAGTAGTTTCCGAGATATGTACAAAAAACTTAGTAGGGGGCGGGGCCACACCCACTTTTTCAAAAAAATTACGTCCAAATATGCCCCTCCCTAATGCGATCCTTTGTGCCAAATTTCACTTTAATATCTTTATTTATGGCTTAGTTATGACACTTTAAGGTTTTCGGTTTCCGCCATTTTGTGGGCGTGGCAGTGGCCGATTTTCCCATCTTCGAACTTAACCTTCTTATGGAGCCAAGGAATACGTGTACCAAGTTTCATCATGATATCTCAATTTTTACTCAAGTTACAGCTTGCACGGACGGACGGACAGACAGACATCCGGATTTCAACTCTACTCGTCACCCTGATCACTTTGGTATATATAACCCCATATCTGACTCTTTTAGTTTTAGGACTTACAAACAACCGTTATGTGAACAAAACTATAATACTCTCCTTAGCAACTTTGTTGCGAGAGTATAAAAATTCATGCAGCTTGGCATATTCTCACGCAATCTGTCTATCGATGAGCAGATGATTGATTCTTGCAAAATGTTTGTCAAAGGAAAATCCATTCGATTTGGCTTCAAATACTGGGATTTATGTTCGTCTGATGGCTATTGGTATTCATTCATTCCGTACAGTGGTGCAAGTGAGAATCTATAACCCGAATACAAAACTGCGGCTTAGGTGAAATGGTCGCAGTAAAGTTATTGAACCAACTTAACAACCCATGTAAACATTGTGTTGCGTTTGACAACTTCTTCACTTCCATAAATTGATGAGTCACCTCATCTCTTTGGGATATTATGCTACAGGAACTATTCGTGACTCCACAGTCAATAACTGTTCGAAAATCCAAAGACGCCGCTCTGGAGAGTGTTCGTAAAGACTGTAAAGTTGGACATCGCATTGACAAATTAGAGAAACCTCGTCGTTGTCAAAATTATCACAAACATTCGTCATATAATTACGCAAAATGCGATGTAGCTCTACATGTTTTGTGTTTCAATCAATTCCATGAAATATAAAGATAAGATACTGAACTTTCATGAAAAGTTTTTCAAAACTTACTTATGACATTTATGTATCTTTTATTGGGAAAAAAATGTAATGTGAAATTGATAAATTTAACAAAATAAAAGTTTTGATTGATAAATCCTAATAAAATACTGTTTCACTTTAGAAAGTATCGTTTTCGGCTGATAGTCGACTTGTCGACCACAATTTAAAACATCGAGTTTTCTTCATTGTAAGCAGAATATAAAGTTTGAATGAAGTCAAAGCAGTGGATCTAAGTGCGGCCGGAAATGGGTTGAATGCACCGCAACTTAATATTCGCTGCATATGAGTATTCACTATAGAGCAATTTATGGCCATACTCGTATTTAGACGCAAGTTGGTCGGTGCACACATATATTAAAGTGATGTGCACGCAATTGCAGTCTCAAATTCATTTTCGTATGACTGAATTTTGCGCATGAATTAGCTGTGCGAATATTTTGCCATAATTTTGGTTGAGAATATTCGATTTTAATTATGCAGCCAAATTAATGCTCGCTGTCAATATTGAATTACGACCAATGAATGTGGAATGCCAATATGACATATGCACATACTCGTTGCTAAATGTTTCTGTATGAAAATATACATAAGTGCAAAATTTGGTTTTTACAGAGGAAGAGAAAGATGGAGAGAACGAGTGTGGATATTCTAACACCCCATAAACCAAAATGGGTACCAGAATCGTTTTAAGAATAATTTATTGTCTCGGTCTTGCAGCATTAGATTGTAAGTTTCAGGCTCATATTTTATTCAGATTTTGACGTGTTTCAGCTCCTTAACAAATCTTCCGTTATCTAGTTAAAATCCTGAGCTAAAGTGTACTAAACTACCAAAAATATCTGCTCGCTTTACGGGTCTTAGATGTCTTTGAAGTCACCGTAATTATATGTAAGTTTTACTTAGAGGACATTGAGATATAAAGTTTGTCCACTAGATCGTAATACTTTTGTTGTCTGAATACATGATTCATTATATCTCTAGTTTTCTCTGGTATACCTCACACCGTAACGCTAATTTCGCTACCTGTTTGCAGGTTTCACGAACTAACCTTTCGAACGGTATCCGCATTCTCAGACTACCTTTACCAGAAGTCGGTTTTGTCTTCCCAGGTAATGACCGCCCGAGTCGTCGTCGATTCTGACATACTTTTCCCGCACGACATTTTTTGTATTCGTATATACATACATATTTCATTGGGGGTTTTTAACGTGGCTGGTTCCAAACCCAGCGCACAACTCTGGGGAGGGATGTGTTGCCTTCTATATTTAAGTCGCCTTCAATCGGATTTATTTTTGGCTACTCAGAGGATACTTAGTCTAAGACCGGAAGTCGGGATCTGCTTCATCCATATGTAAAAGAATCGTTTCTGGGCACTCCCTCAGAAAACTTTCCTCATTTTATTACTTTCTTCACAGGGCTCCATCCTCCCATGTCTACGCCAATAAAGAAGAAGAATTTTACATGTTGAAAGGGTCCCCACTCTGAACCGCTATCTACCTCCTGGAAAGGTAGTCACCTTTCATAATCCCAAGATGAGGCATTGCTTTTAGAGTCCGACTAGTGCAAGGAGAGTCGCCTCAACCACACAAATTTAGTGATAACCGGAGGAGAATGTACTCCTCACTGATGGTCTGCCATTTTGACTCGGTCTGGGGTCAATGGTCCGTAAGAGTTCTATAAGGCCGTAAAGAATTTGCGTATTTGCAAATTTCAGTCCACATATCTGACCTTATAGGGAGGCTAAACTAAGCAAAGCCAAATGACTTCAATCTTAGTCTCGTGCAATGCGGAGCGATTCAAGTTGGAAGTATTAAGAAGACTGCGTTGCAATCTTTCAGATAACGTCGTCAATTGGCACCCGGCAAGATTTGTAATCTTTCCGAATCAGGGTGCTCACATGACTTATTTGTGTGGAAGGAAACAAATTTAACAGAAAAAACATAAATGGCGTTGTGCGCCACTTATTTTTGACATGTGTGGCTTAAGTGCATGGCAAATTTGGAATAGTTAGTCGATCTCGATTCAGACATAACTATTACAGATTACATCGTTCTAATCCGTACCTTTGTGCCACAGACCAAAGGTAGCGATTCGATACATGCGAGACCTTGAAAATTTAAGCAAAATATTTTTCAAGAAATGGTATATATATAATTTATAAATTAAATGAAAATAAAAAACTTTTTCAGACCCTTTTTCACTAAAAACAGTTATTCATGGATCTTCGTTGTGAAGAGGCCTAAGGTGTTTCTGTCCTTAATAGAAATGGAACGATCAAGTCGCGTCTGGTTCAACAGCACCAAAGCTAATCTTACTGTAATAAAAATTCTGGTTCTTTGACAGGACTTATCGTAATTTGTTGAAACCTAAACATTTTGTTGACTATACATACAATGTGCGTAGTTTGCGTCATGCTTTGATAATGCCTTGTAAAATTTGCACATGCCTATGAAACTAGTTCAGAGCCACTTCATGAGTCGAATATGCTTGATTACAACACTCGAATTACATACTTTTCGAGGGCTCTTGCTGTTGCAAACTTTTGCTGCTGTTGTCATTGGGTCGTGGGGAGCGTACACATAACATAGTACTTTTGTACTAAGGAACTATTCATGGAAACAGGAAAGTGCTGTTAAAGAGGAAATTGTATAAAATTGGTACACTTAGCGGGCTAACACATACACATACGCTTGCATTTACGTGTGTTGTTCAGCTTGCAGGTCATCGGTACAAATAACACCATTAATGCAATGCGTAAATCATCTACAAATAAATAGTTATTGGCAAATAAGCACAATAAGCACCGGTATGCAAGGTAATTCATTAATTAAAGTAGCACCCGAACAATTGCCGCAATTAGAATTTATTTTAAGCTTACCATATATCATGTATTTATGAACAGCATCGTATTATTTGCAAAGTTGTGCGAATTTTAATTATGAACCTAAAAGGATTATGAGCTTTATATCAAATTTGGATGTGGATCTGTTTCGGTATATCTAGAGGCATGTTGCGATTTTGATTTTGATGATTTTGTGCATATTTATAAACAGATTTGGGTCACGGAATTTTGATTTTTATATTTAACAAGTAAGGAAGGGCTAAGTTCGGGTGCCACTGAACATTTTATACTCTCGCATGGTAAAGTGATAATCGAGATTTCATTATATACGTCATTTACATATTTTTCAAATACTGTATTTTTTGACTAAAGTTCTTACGTGTCCGCTATACTATCATTGGTTCCTAATGTGTATATTATACCGAGAAGGCATCAGATGGAATTCAAAATAGCGTTATATTGGAAAAAGGCGTGGTTGTAAACCGATTTCACCCATATTTCGTACATATCATCAGGGTGTTAAGAAAATAAAGAAAAGAGTAGTTCCTGAGATATGGTTTTTGGTCCATAAGTGGGCGACGCCACGCCCATTTTCAATTTTTAAAAACCTGGGTGCAGTTTCCTTCTGCCATTTCTTTCGAAAAATTTAATGTTTCTGACGTTTTTTGTAAGTCGGTTAACGCACATTTAGTGATTTTCAACATAACCTTTGTATGGGAGGTGGGCGTGGTTATTTTCCGATTTCTTCCATTTTTAAACTGCATATAGAAATGCCTGAAGGAAACGACTCTGTAGAGTTTGGTTGACATAGCTATAGTAGTTTCCGAGATATGTACACAAAACTTAGGAGGGGGCGGGGCCACACCTACTTTACCAAAAAAATTACGTCCAAATATGCCCCTCCCTAATGTGATCCTTTGTGCCAAATTTCACTTTAATATCTTTATTTATGGCTTAGTCATGACACTTTAAAGGATTTCGGTTTTCGCCATTTTGTGGGCGTGGCAGTGGGCCGATTTTGCCCATCTTCGAAGTTAACCTTCCTATGGAGCCAAGAAATACGTGTACCAAGTTTCATCATGATATCTCAATTTTTACTCAAGTTACAGCTTACACGGACGGACGGACGGATAGACGGACGGACATCCGGATTTCAACTCTACTCGTCACCCTGATCACTTTGGTATATATAACCCTATATCTGACTCTTTTAGTTTTAGGACTTACAAACAACCGTTATGTGAACAAAACTATAATACTCTCCTTAGCATCATTGTTGCGAGAGTATAAAAATGTTTTTCCATATTTCTCGGTTTCGATTAACACATAGGTATACCACCTAGTTTCGAACACTGAAAAATAATCAGATTTTGAATAACCAAATTTTATTATGCCATTTATATCACTCATTATTGACTGAGTTTGTGATCCTAGCCGTATTTTCAAACTGAAATAACTACAGCTATAGTGAAAGTCATTTTGAAAGATCATTTTGGCCTAAGTAAACGAAAGCACGATTGGTTCCAAAATCACTAAATTTTTTCGAAAAACAGCGTTGCCTTAGCGTCTGTAAAATAATGCTTCCCAACTATCAGGATGCCACGAAACGTATCATTACTGGCAATGTGTGTTGGATCTATGCTCACGACCCGGAAACAGATGATCAATCGGCAGAATATCGTGGCGAAGTTGAACCGAAGTGAAAGCAGGTCAAAAATCAAGTTATTTTCGATGATCGAGGTGCACTCCAACTCCAACTTCCTACCCACCGGCCAAACTGTCTACAAGATATATTATTTGATTGTTATGCGTCAATTGCGCGAAGCTATTCTGGATGTGCGAATATTTTGCCATAATTTTGGTTGAGAATATTCGATTTTAATTATGCAGCCAAATTAATGCTCGCTGTCAATATTGAATTACGACCAATGAATGTGGAATGCCAATATGACATATGCACATACTCGTTGCTAAATGTTTGTATGAAAATATACATAAGTGCAAAATTTGGTTTTTACAGAGGAAGAGAAAGATGGAGAGAACGAGTGTGGATATTCTAACACCCCATAAACCAAAATGGGTACCAGAATCGTTTTAAGAATAATTTATTGTCTCGGTCTTGCAGCATTAGATTGTAAGTTTCAGGCTCATATTTTATTCAGATTTTGACGTGTTTCAGCTCCTTAACAAATCTTCCGTTATCTAGTTAAAATCCTGAGCTAAAGTGTACTAAACTACCAAAAATATCTGCTCGCTTTACGGGTCTTAGATGTCTTTGAAGTCACCGTAATTATATGTAAGTTTTACTTAGAGGACATTGAGATATAAAGTTTGTCCACTAGATCGTAATACTTTTGTTGTCTGAATACATGATTCATTATATCTCTAGTTTTCTCTGGTATACCTCACACCGTAACGCTAATTTCGCTACCTGTTTGCAGGTTTCACGAACTAACCTTTCGAACGGTATCCGCATTCTCAGACTACCTTTACCAGAAGTCGGTTTTGTCTTCCCAGGTAATGACCGCCCGAGTCGTCGTCGATTCTGACATACTTTTCCCGCACGACATTTTTTGTATTCGTATATACATACATATTTCATTGGGGGTTTTTAACGTGGCTGGTTCCAAACCCAGCGCACAACTCTGGGGAGGGATGTGTTGCCTTCTATATTTAAGTCGCCTTCAATCGGATTTATTTTTGGCTACTCAGAGGATACTTAGTCTAAGACCGGAAGTCGGGATCTGCTTCATCCATATGTAAAAGAATCGTTTCTGGGCACTCCCTCAGAAAACTTTCCTCATTTTATTACTTTCTTCACAGGGCTCCATCCTCCCATGTCTACGCCAATAAAGAAGAAGAATTTTACATGTTGAAAGGGTCCCCACTCTGAACCGCTATCTACCTCCTGGAAAGGTAGTCACCTTTCATAATCCCAAGATGAGGCATTGCTTTTAGATCCGACTAGTGCAAGGAGAGTCGCCTCAACCACACAAATTTAGTGATAACCGGAGGAGAATGTACTCTGGTCTGCCAAGGTTTTGACGAGTCGGTCTGGGGTCAATGGTCCGTAAGAGTTCTATAAGGCCGTAAAGAATTTGCGTATTTGCAAATTTCAGTCCTATCCCTTATAGGGAGGCTAAACTAAGCAAGCCAAATGACTTCAATCTTAGTCTCGTGAATGCGGAGGATTCAAGTTGGAAGTATTAAGAAGACTGCGTTGCAATCTTTCAGATAACGTCGTCAATTGGCACCCGGCAAGATTTGTAATCTTTCCGAATCAGGGTGCTCACATGACTTATTTGTGTGGAAGGAAACAAATTTAACAGAAAAAACATAAATGGCGTTGTGCGCCACTTATTTTTGACATGTGTGGCTTAAGTGCATGGCAAATTTGGAATAGTTAGTCGATCTCGATTCAGACATAACTATTACAGATTACATCGTTCTAATCCGTACCTTTGTGCCACAGACCAAAGGTAGCGATTCGATACATGCGAGACCTTGAAAATTTAAGCAAAATATTTTTCAAGAAATGGTATATATATAATTTATAAATTAAATGAAAATAAAAAACTTTTTCAGACCCTTTTTCACTAAAAACAGTTATTCATGGATCTTCGTTGTGAAGAGGCCTAAGGTGTTTCTGTCCTTAATAGAAATGGAACGATCAACGTCGCGTCTGGTTGCACAGCACCAAAGTTAATCTTACTATTATAAAAACTCTGGTTCTTTGACAGGACTTATCGTAATTTGTTGAAACCTAAACATTTTGTTGACTATACATACAATGTGCGTAGTTTGCGTCATGCTTTGATAATGCCTTGTAAAATTTGCACATGCCTATGAAACTAGTTCAGAGCCACTTCATGAGTCGAATATGCTTGATTACAACACTCGAATTACATACTTTTCGAGGGCTCTTGCTGTTGCAAACTTTTGCTGCTGTTGTCATTGGGTCGTGGGGAGCGTACACATAACATAGTACTTTTGTACTAAGGAACTATTCATGGAAACAGGAAAGTGCTGTTAAAGAGGAAAATTTTATAAAATTGGTACAGGCTAGCAAGCACACACATTCTTGCATTTACGTGTGTTGTTCAGCTTGTAGGGCATTGGTAAAATAACACCTATAATGCATTGCGTAAATCATCTACAAACAAATAGTTATTGGCAAATATGCACAATGTAGCACAGGCATGCAAAGTAATTAATTAATTAATTCAGCACCCGAACATTTGCCGCAATTTGAATTTATTTTACGAGTAAGCTTACCATATATCATGTATTTATGAACAGCGGCGTATTATTTGCGAAATAGTGCGAATTTTAATTGTGAACGTAAAAGGATTATGAGCTTTGTATCAAATTTGGATGTGGATCTGTTTCGGTATATCTAGAGGCATGTTGCGATTTTGATTTTGATGATTTTGTGCATATTTATAAACAGATTTGGGTCACGGAATTTTGATTTTTATATTTAACAAGTAAGGAAGGGCTAAGTTCGGGTGCCACCGAACATTTTATACTCTCGCATGGTAAAGTGATAATCGAGATTTCATTATACGTCATTTACATATTTTTCAAATACCGTATTTTTGTAAAGTTTTATTCCGCTATCATCATTGGTTCCTAATGTATATATTATACAGAGAAGGCATCAGATGGAATTCAAAATAGCGTTATATTGGAAAAAGGCGTGGTTGTAAACCGATTTCACCCATATTTCGTACATGTCATCTGGGTGTTAAGAAAATATTATATACCGTAGTTCCTGAGATATGGTTTTTGGTCCATAAGTGGGCGACGCCACGCCCATTTTCAATTTTTAAAAAAAACCTGGGTGCAGTTTCCTTCTGCCATTTCTTTCGAAAAATTTAATGTTTCTGACGTTTTTTGTAAGTCGGTTAACGCACATTTAGTGATTTTCAACATAACCTTTGTATGGGAGGTGGGCGTGGTTATTTTCCGATTTCTTCCATTTTTAAACTGCATATAGAAATGCCTGAAGGAAACGACTCTGTAGAGTTTGGTTGACATAGCTATAGCAGTTTCCGAGATATGTACACAAAACTTAGTAGGGGGCGGGGCCACACCTACTTTACCAAAAAAATTACGTCCAAATATGCCCCTCCCTAATGTGATCCTTTGTGCCAAATTTCACTTTAATATCTTTATTTATGGCTTAGTTATGACACTTTAAAGGTTTTCGGTTTCCGCCATTTTGTGGGCGTGGCAGTGGGCCGATTTTGCCCATCTTCGAATTTAACCTTCTTATGAAGCCAAGAAATACGTGTAACAAGTTTCATCCTGATATCTCCATTTTTACTCAAGTTACAGCTTGCACGGTCGGACGGACAGACGGACGGACGGACAGACAGACATCCGGATTTCGACTCTACTCGTCACCCTGATCACTTTGGTATATATAACCCTATATCTGACTCTTTTAGTTTTAGGACTTACAAACAACCGTTATGTGAACAAAACTATAATACTCTCCTTAGCATCATTGTTGCGAGAGTATAAAAATGTTTTTCCATATTTCTCGGTTTCGATTAACACATAGGTATACCACCTAGTTTCGAACACTGAAAAATAATCAGATTTTGAATAACCAAATTTTATTATGCCATTTATATCACTCATTATTGACTGAGTTTGTGATCCTAGCCGTATTTTCAAACTGAAATAACTACAGCTATAGTGAAAGTCATTTTGAAAGATCATTTTGGCCTAAGTAAACGAAAGCACGATTGGTTCCAAAATCACTAAATTTTTTCGAAAAACAGCGTTGCCTTAGCGTCTGTAAAATAATGCTTTCCAACTATCAGGATGCCACGAAACGTATCATTACTGGCAATGTGTGTTGGATCTATGCTCACGACCCGGAAACAGATGATCAATCGGCAGAATATCGTGGCGAAGTTGAACCGAAGTGAAAGCAGGTCAAAAATCAAGTTATTTTCGATGATCGAGGTGCACTCCAACTCCAACTTCCTACCCACCGGCCAAACTGTCTACAAGATATATTATTTGATTGTTATGCGTCAATTGCGCGAAGCTATTCGTAAAAAGAGACCCGAATTATGCCGGCAACTCTTGGTTTTTGCCCCATGATAATGCGCCGTCGCATACTGCATTAATTGAATTGTAGTTTCGTCCATCACAGACAATCTGCTGTCTGTGGTCAAATAACAAAAGAATCCGTTTTTATACTCTCGCAACAATGTTGCTAACGAGAGTATTATAGTTTTGTTCACATAACGGTTGTTTGTAAGTCCTAAAACTAAAAGAGTCCTATATAGGGTTATATATACCAAAGTGATCAGGGCGACGAGTAGAGTCGAAATCCGGATGTCTGTCTGTCCGTCCGTCTGTCCGTCCGTCTGTCCGTCCGTCCGTCCGTCTGTCCGTCCGTCCGTGCAAGCTGTAACTTGAGTAAAAATTGAGATATCATGATGAAACTTGGTACACGTATTCCTTGGCTCCATTAGAAGGTTAAGTTCGAAGATGGGCAAAATCGGCCCACTGCCACGCCCACAAAATGGCGAAAACCGAAAACCTACAAAGTGTCATAACTAAGCCATAAATAAAGATATTAAAATGAAATTTGGCACAAAGGATCGCATTAAGGAGGGGCATATTTGGACGCATTTTTTTTGGAAAAGTGGGCGTGGCCCCGCCCCCTACTAAGTTTTTTGTACATATCTCGGAAACTACTATAGTTATGTCAACCAAACTCGACAGAGCCGTTTTTTTAAGGCATTTCCATATACAGTTCAAAAATGGAAGAAATCGGATAATAACCACGCCCACCTCCCATACAAAGGTTATGTTGAAAATCACTAAAAGTGCGTTAACCGACTCATAAAAACGTCAGAAACACTAAATTTTACGGAAGAAGTGGCAGAAGGAAGCTGCATCCAGGCTTTTTTAAAAATTGAAAATGGGCGTGGCGCCGCCCACTTATGGACCAAGAACCATATCTCAGGAACTACTAGACCGATTTCAATGAAATTCGGTATATAATGTTTTCTTAACACCCTGATGACATGTACGAAATATGGGTGAAATCGGTTCACAACCACGCCTTCTTCTAATATAAAGCTATTTTGAATTCCATCTGATGCCTTCTCTGTATAATACGAGTATAAACATTAGGAACCAATGATGATAGCGGAATAAAACTTTACAAAAATACGGTATTTGAAAAATATTTAAATGACGAATAATGAAATCTCGATTATCACTTTACCATGCGAGAGTATAAAATGTTCGGTGACACCCGAACTTAGCCCTTCCTTACTTGTTCTTTTTTATTTTGTGGGAACTCCTTCGGTGGAGTTGAAATGAGGTTCCCATTGCTTTTTATACTCTCGCAACAATGTTGCTAAGGAGAGTATTATAGTTTTGTTCACATAACGGTTGTTTGTAAGTCCTAAAACTAAAAGAGTCAGATATAGGGTTATATATACCAAAGTGATCAGGGTGACGAGTAGAGTCGAAATCCGGATGTCTGTCTGTCCGTCCGTCCGTCTGTCCGTCCGACCGTGC
This sequence comes from Bactrocera tryoni, assembly GCF_016617805.1. Classification (NCBI taxonomy): domain Eukaryota; kingdom Metazoa; phylum Arthropoda; class Insecta; order Diptera; family Tephritidae; genus Bactrocera; species Bactrocera tryoni. Next base: position 51,244,833 of record NC_052501.1, read on the forward strand.
AAGCTGTAACTTGAGTAAAAATGGAGATATCAGGATGAAACTTGTTACACGTATTCCTTGGCTCCATAAGAAGGTTAAGTTCGAAGATGGGAAAAATCGGCCCACTGCCACGCCCACAAAATGGCGGAAACCGAAAACCTTTAAAGTGTCATAACTAAGCCATAAATAAAGATATTAAAGTGAAATTTGGCACAAAGGATCGCATTAGGGAGGGGCATATTTGGACGTAATTTTTTTGAAAAAGTGGGTGTGGCCCCGCCCCCTACTAAGTTTTTTGTACATATCTCGGAAACTACTATAGCTATGTCAACCAAACTCTACAGAGTCGTTTCCTTTAGACATTTCCATATACAGTTCAAAAATGGAAGAAATCGGAAAATAACCACGCCCACCTTACATACAAAGGTTATGTTGAAAATCACTAAAAGTGCGTTAACCGACTAACAAAAAACGTCAGAAACATTAAATTTTTCGAAAGAAATGGCAGAAGGAAACTGCACCCAGGTTTTTTTTAAAAATTGAAAATGGGCGTGGCGTCGCCCACTTATGGACCAAAAACCATATCTCAGGAACTACGGTATATAAAATTTTCTTAACACCCAGATGACATGTACGAAATATGGGTGAAATCGGTTTACAACCACGCCTTCTTCCAATATAACGCTATTTTGAATTCCATCTGATGCCTTTTCTGTATAATACGAGTATATACATTAGTTACCAATGATGATAGCGGAATAAAACTTTACAAAAATACGGTATTTGAAAAATATGTAAATGACGTATAATGAAATCTCGATTATCACTTTACCATGCGAGAGTATAAAATGTTCGGTGACACCCGAACTAAGCCTTCCTTACTTGTTTCAGATGTCTTTTTTCATATTCCTCCATTATCTGGTTTTGGCGCTTGATCTTCTTTTTATTAACTGAGATACCATCAAGCTAAACTTTAGCTGTCTTTCTTAGTGCAAAGACTTGGGCGATTTTTTCTTTTTCTTACGCTGTTTCTCTCCTTTGACTACCAGTGTCCTGATACCACCAACGGCGTGCTATTCTAGATCGTTCGATAGTATTCTTTTTCATCTGACGACTTGAGACCAGGAGCGAGTCTTCGTTGGATTCCGATATGCCGTTGTGCCTGAGAATATACTACTCGTATTTTCTTATTAGGTGATAGAATTTTGCCGATACAGCATAGAAGGTGACTAGTGGATAGGTAAAAATGTTTAGAGATATTGAATATTCTACTAAATATCGAAGAGGATAGATCTCCTGGTCCTCGACAATTATATAAAACTTCTGTTTGGTTTACGTGTCTTTCTACAGAGCTAAGTCCGAAAAATGATACTCAGACAGTCCGAACAACATCTGTTACCAAGAGTTATTCTGCGGTGGATTTCGAGAGTGTCATTGTTGTTGTTGTTAATACTATACTTCGAAGTTATGACTGTTAACGTGACGTGGGAGCCAAATCGGGATTGCAACGACTGTTTTTTTTAATGACAGGAGATATTTTATCTTGTTCACGGCCAGACCCATTTGCCTCGCTTCCCGTCTTTAGAAAGCAGAACTAACGGCGCGAGTGTTGAGTTCAATGATATTAATTCATCGACATACGCCAGCACAAAATAACAAGAAAAAAGGTGGTATGGGACTTAAATTAAATGTGATATACACGTATGTTAACTAAACTTTCAATATGAAGTTCGAAATGGCAAAGGGATTCATTTGAATGCTATGCGAAGTCCAACTTCTGCTTCTGCTTTGCTTCTGAAACGCACTTCAATATCAATTTTCCATATTAGAGCAAATATAAATTTTCTTAGCTTACATTTTTGGTGCAGAACTACAACTAGCTGAATTGAGTGCGAAAGCAAAATAGACAAAAACATTCAAGAGCTTTGAAGATTGGGGTATATAGCATCTGTTGACATGAGCAAATAAAATAAAATCCAAAAAATAAGCAAGAATTGTAGCAATTTAGAATGGAATGAAACTACTCAAACCATAGGCTATAATAAAAGTCAAACTTTCAGTTTTAAATACAAATAGTATGTACAAATGCGATTAAAAGTAGTGCTGAGTCGAAAGTTGTAATGAGGAAATTACACATTGAGGAAAACACAATTTTCAAAATGTGCGCAAACTATGTACGAAAGGAAGTGAAGCGATAACGGTACAAGTGGACAACACTAAAAATGAATTGAAGGTCTTTTGAAAATCAGCATTTAATTGGATTGAAGTTGACATAGCCGAGCTTTGTCGCTGTGGACGTGAATACCCATGCTCTTGGAGACACAGACAGCCGCACAAACACACAAGTGTACATACACTAATGCATATAAAACAAATGTAATATAGTACTTGAATGTGTCAAGCAGCCAGTCGGCCGATTGGTTAATGAAAATGCCACAAAGCAAGCGGCGGCCAGCGGCGAGAATTGAAGGTAGTGGGGGAGGAAGCAAAAAAGCTAAATTTACTATTAAATACAATTCGGAAAGTTTCTGCCGTTAATGTGGCTGAGTCTGCCCTCACTCACACACACCCACTGTCCGTTTAAAACATCGTAATGCGATGATTTTACAAAAAAAGCTACTCCCAAGAAATGTGGACGAGGCAGACGCGAATGCGGCAAAAGACGGCGGCTATGTGAGTATGGGTGCTATATAGACGAAATTGCATCGACCCCGATTGTCACCAAATTTAAAACAGAAAACGCAATGTAACGATTAATCACCGTGTTCACCGTGCGTTTTTTCCTTGTTCCCCATACTGAAATTGACGCTTCATGGAACCCGTTTTCAGTCGATTGAAGAGATATAACAAAGCCCCCTGAAAAAGCGGAAGGCCATCTCAAAAAGCTCTTATGAAAAGTATTTGGAGGACTGAAAAACTTGTTGGCATAAGTATATTACATCTGGTGAGGATTACTTCGAAGGAGATAAAATAAATATTTATGAGTAGCTAGCTGCGGGGCCACCGTTGTCCCGCGTGAAATTATGTGTTTTGAAATGAAAAGAAAGTTAAGTTTACCCTTTATTTTCTTTTTTTCAATGTAACGCAGCTTAATAAACACCATTTTTATATACAGAAAAGAAGGTTTTCCAACTCGTGAGCACGCCACGTATATCCGGCCGTGTCAAAAATATAGCACTTCCAAATTTATGCCACACACTATACGACTATCCTTGTGTTCTGTTGATTGTCATCTCAAATGCAATTTTCACTGGAAACGCAATACGTTTGAACTGAAATGGAAGATCGTTAGAACTCAAAGGAATTCTTAGAATAAAGAGTTCTGCCCCATGTATTTGATAGGTGCGTCACAATCATATTGCGAAACATAATAACGACAGATCCAACTTTGAGACGCAAATGATATGATTCGATAGATTTGTATGAGCGCAAGTCTCCCGAATTTGACTTTGAATCTTCCAGTTTAGGTCAACAACATCGGAATCGTAGTTACGATAATTGGGCCAATGTCCGAAGATTCGCGATGAGTTCATCTTTCGTGAATTGATAAAGGGAAGATGGAATTGATATCAACCGGAATTGACCCATTTTCAATTTTCCAAATTAACTGCGAGACGCACAACAGCCGGAAAACGTTCGTGAATTGCAAAAGTAAATATCCTACAAAGCGCTTTATTGCATTTCTTTTGTGACGTATTTGTAAACGTATTTGATCAATTTCACCAAACTGCAATATTCAACATTGACATGATTTTTGAATGTGAACTAGGCGACAGTGGCGAATATGGTACGATCCATGTGTATTCGACTTCGATATTCACTTCTCTAAATTAAATGCAGAATGTTCTGCCATTGTCGTCTGGTGAGCTACGCTGATAGAGTGGATATCCATCACGTGGATAGTGTTTCGTGCATTTATTGTCAGACATACAAACCGAAGAGGGATTTTGGTGTCCGCAAGGTTTATGAACCATTGACGATTGCTTGCTGATTGACCTCGATCCATAATTCCGCACGTATGTCACCGCATCCTGGGAGTACTTCTTGCCTTGCCTTGCCTTGGGCTGCCATACGTTGATGGCAAAAAGAACGCTGCTCTGCCCAATCCACAAAAAAGGAGACCCAATAATCTGCGCCAACTACCGTGGGATAAGCCTTCTCAATATCGTGTATAATGTTCTATCGAGCGTATTGTGTGAAAGACTAAAGCCCGCCGTCAACAAAGCGATTGGCCCTTATCAGTGTGGCTTCAGACCTGGAAAATCAACAACCGACCAGATATTCACCATGCGCCAAATCTTGGAAAAGACCCGTGAAAGGAGAATCGACACACACCACCTCTTCGTCGATTTCAAAGCTGCTTTCGACAGCACGAAAAGGAGCTGCCTTTATGCCGCGATGTCTGAATTTGGTATCCCCGCAAAACTAACTAAACTGACGTTGAGCGACACCAAAAGCTCCGTCAGGATCGGGAAGGACCTCTCCGAGCCGTTCGATACCAAACGACTTTTCAGACAAGACTCTTTCATGTGACTTTTTCAACCTAGTTATGGAGAAAATAATTAGATCTGAAGAACTAAGCCGAGAAGGTACAATCTTTTATAAGAGTGTACAGCTGCTGGCGTATGCTGATGATATTGATACCATTGGACTTAACAACTGCGCCGTTAGTTCCGCTTTCTCCAGAATGGATAAGGCAGCAAAGCAAATGGATCCATTGGTGAACGAAGGCTAGACGAAATATCTCCTGTCATTAAACACAGAGTCGTCGCAATCACGACTAGGCACCCACGTCGCTGTTGCCAGTCGTAACTTCGAAGTTGTAGATAATTTCATCTACACCAGCATCAACACCAACAACAACGTCAGCATCGAAATCCAACGCAGGATAACTCTTGCCAACAGGTGCTACTTCGGACTGAAAAGGCAATTGAGAAGTAAAGTCCTCTCTCGACGAACAAAAACTAAACTCTATAAGTCACTTATAATTCCCGTCCTGCTATATGGTGCAGAGGCTTGGATGATGACAACAACTGTTGAGTTGACGTTGCGAGTTTTCGAGAAAAAAGTTCTGCGAAAGATTTATGGTCCTTTGCGCGTTGGCCACTGCGAATATCGCATTCGATGGGACGATGAGCTGTATGAGATATACGACGACATTGATATAGTTCAGTGAATTAAAAGACAGCGGCTACGCTGGCTAGATCATGTTGTCCGAATGGACGAAGACATTCCAGCTCTAAAAGTGTTCGACGCTGTACCCGCCGGTGGAAGCAGATGAAGAGGAAGACCTCCATCGCGTTGGTAGGACCAAGTGGAGAAGGACCTGGCTTCGCTTGGAATATCCAATTGGCGCCACGTAGCGAAAAAAAAACGACTGGCGCGCTGTTGTTAACTCGGCTAAAATCGCGTAAGCGGTGTCTACGCCAATAAAGAAGAAAATAATTTCTTCAAATAACTTTTCAAGTTTAAGACGAAAGAATCGGACTTTAACTGAGTCTGTTCACAATTTATTGATATACGAGGTGCGTTCCAAGGTAAACAGAACTGACATTTCATCGATTGCGTTTTAAGGGTGAGTATGTTAATGTTATCGGTGCGAAAATGCGCCTCGAACAAAGAGCCAACATTAAATTTTTTTTTTAAATTGTTAAAACGTTTACCGAAATGTTTCGATTGATGAGGACAGTTTATAGCAATGATTGCCTATTCCGTAGCAGAGTGCACAAGTGGTTTCAACGTTTTCAAAGTGGTCGTGAGGACATAAATGACGATCAACTTGTGGGCAAATCAAAATCAGTGATCACCGGAAATTCCATCGAAACTGTGAGTGAATTCATCAAAAATCAGCCGAAATCATCACTGAAATTCATGGAAATGGAATTGAAGATCTCCAAAACATCGATTTATTGTATTTTGACCAAACATTTGGGCTTACGAAAGGTATGTGCACGGTTTGTTCCGTACAAATTGACTGACGACCAAAACTTGCTCAGAATCCAACATTCGATCGATGCATGTGACTGATTATTTGATCAAAAATTTAATTTTAACCATCAACCACTCCCCGTATTCACCTGATATGGCACGGTGCGACTTCTTTCTTTTCGGAAAAATGTATTAGCCGATGAAAGGAAAGCATTGTGCAGACGTAGAGGTCATACTCTAGCGCTTGTACCGGCATACTGGTGGCCATACCGGCTGACGAGCTTAAACTCTCGTTCGACATGGTTTTGGACCGTGCAAAAAGATTTATAGAAGTAAAAGAAGACTATTTTGTAAAATAAAGTGATTTTGCTGAAAAAACTGTTTCTTCTGTTTTTTTTTGAAAGTCCTGTTAACTTTGGAACGTACCTTGTACACATAGCCAATGAAGTCTGCGTTCACCCGACACATTTTTAATTGAAATAAAAATACAATGTAAATAAGCAATTCAGTTAAAACTTTTTACATGTGTGTCTTCTTCATAATCATAAATTCAAAATGTTAACATAAAAATGTATATTCCTATTTTCGGTTTTGTGATAACGGGATTTTAGTTTAAGAACAAATAAACATAGGCACCACAAAATCTGAGTCCAGCTTTAAAATTTGTTAAAATGTCATTAAAAATTATGAATAAAAATTAAATTCAATACTTTGTTGGATAGCCACGTTGTTTTAAAACCTCACTCAATCAATTTAGCATTGATCTGACCCACTTCTCTGTTTCCTCAAATGTAATTCGGAACCATTCTGCCTGCATAACACTTCGTAAAGTCGCTGTAATGGTTATTGTATGCTGACGAATTTTTTTTCTAAAAAATCCCATAGGTGCTCAATAGGATTGAGGTCAGATGAGGTTGGGTATTTTAAGCAGTCTAGCAGCATTATACATAAGCTAGAGTCGAACAATTTCAGCAGTATGCTTTGTCATTATCGTGTTGGAACCAAAACGTTGAAGGTAATCCAAGATTCTCTCCACTTTGTTTCAAATTCTTTCTTAAAATGGTCAAATATCCCCATTTTTACATTGTCGATTCTATCAATTTAAACTGACCCACACCTCCAGCTGTCATACAACCCCACACCATAATTCCACCACCACTGCATAAAAGATTTTGTTTTTCAAGGGCAGTTCCTGCTTTGGCGTCCCAAAATTTACTTTCGTCCCAAAAAAAATATAACTTGTTCCCAAAATTCTGGAGACTTACTTATTTTTTATTTTACAAGTGAAAGATATGGTTTTTTCGAGCGAGTCGGCAGCTTTTCTTACAATTTTTCTAGCAGTTTCGGCACAAAAAGTTTTTATACCAGTTGCTACAGAGCATTATAGTTTTGGTCACCTAAGGGCTGTACGTATCACCTTAAAGTAATCGAGATATATACAGGGTTGTATATATATAGTATACAAGGTCTGTCGCAAATGAAACACCACCTATTGGTGGGTATATGAAATAGAAAGTCTGATCTTTTATTGACATTTCGTAAAAATTTTAAGACAATTGGATAACTACAATCGATGTTATCGATCAAAAAGTGACAGCAGCTTTTGGTCATCGGTCGTAAAATGCATATAAATGCATATAAAGACAATGCTAATTTGTTTTTACGATTCCGAGGGTATCGTACACCGAGAGTTCGTTCCACCTGGTCGAACAGTTAATGCTGTGTTTTACCTTGGTGTTATGAAGCGTCTTTTGTCACGCATTCGTCGCGCTCGACCAGAATACCGTGAGGCAGGGTCCTGGCGCCTGTTGCACGATAATGCGCCGTGTCATCGTACGACGCTTATCACTGATTTTTTGACAAAAACTCCATATTAACCATTAATCACTCACCCTACTCACCTGATCTGGCACCCTGTGATTTTTACCTATTTGGAAAACTTTATTTTCCCATGAAAGGACACTGGTTTCAGGACATTTCAGCTATCCAAAAGGCGACGACCGATATTCTCAAGAGCATTCCGAAAAATGACCTTAAACACTCATTTGAAATGCTAATTGACCGGGCTAAACACTGTATCGAAGCACAAGGAAACTACTTTGAATAAAAAACATAACTTTTTAAAAATATAAATTTTTTGTTTTTTTTAACAGTCCTGTTTCTTTTGCGACAGACCTTGTATATATGTAAATGATCAGGGTGATGAGAAAAGTTTAAATCCGGTTTACTATCTGTCTGTCTGTCCGTCCATCCGTGCAAGCTGTAACTTGAGAATGAATGAGATATCTTGACGAAACTTGGTACGCAGGTTCCTTAGTACAAAAAAAGTTCCAGTTCGTGGATGAGCATAATCGGACCACTGCCACGCTCACAAATCGTCATTAACCGAAAATATATATGTAAGTGCATGAACTAAGCACTAAATTAAGACATAAAACTCATATTTGACACAAGGGATCGCATGAGCCAGGGTCAACTAAACGTGCTCTGCTCCAATAACAGCAGCGTGCTACAAAGCGTAGGTGTACAGCAACACCATTATGCCAACATTTTCCTTGCGCATTTCACTATTTCCGTTTCCGCTGCGGGTTATATGTTGTTGAGGCGTTCATGCTTGTCCGCCCATCACAACATGGGAAGGAGACTTGTAGCCGACCAGCACGTTGTGGTTTCGTGCGTTCAGCTGCAGCGTAACACGCAATTGCAGAGCCATTGGCTCGGATACAATTGACCGTTCAAAGCCATGCCTGGCATCGGCTGATGTGCGCCATGAGGCTCCAAGCGGCTGTTGATGGCTCTAAGGTTACAATTAAAATTTAAAAAAGCTGTAGAGCTCGTACTAATGCTAGTCGGCTGAGTTTAAACGAATTCTAGAAACACATATTCCTCAGAGTCAGCATGTTCGTCTCGGTGTTGTAAGCCCATTCTTACTGCTCAGGGCTTGTATTCACTTGCTGTTGTAGGTTGATTAGTCTTGTCGGAGTGCACACCCATACACACAAGGATGTATAGTATGTACAATAATTTGCGACATATACAAGTATATTCATACTATCCCTAAACGCCTTTCCGCTCTCGAGCGTAACGTTTCAGTCGGACAGTCAGTGGGGTCAGTTCGAAAAAAAATATTGAGGTATTTCAAAGCAATTTTTATGCTGATAAATGTACTTTAAAATTCGGCTGAACTGAAGCTAATATACCCTTCACAGGTACAGTTCTTTTAGTAACTATGTGTTCAGTTTGTATGGAAGCTATATGCTATAGTAATCCGATCTGAATAATTTTTTCGGAGATTATATTATTACCTTAAGCAGTAATCCATGTCAAAGTTCATGATGATACCACGTTAAATGCGAAAGTTTTCCATACAAGCCCTTGATTCCGATCGGTCGGTTTGTATGATAGCTATATGTTATAGTGGTCCAATATTTTCCAGTTCCGACATATGAGCAGCTTCTTGAAGAGAAAATGACGTTTGCAAAATTTCAAAACAATGTCTTAAAAACTGAAGGACTAGTTCGTATATATACGGACAGACAGATGGACGGACGGACATGGCTAAATCGACTCAGCTCAGAGGTTATTCGTTCCCAAGAGAGTCGAGTCTATGTAATCTGACGCAATCTTTTACATCAGTGGCACTAAGGGCATGTTATGTGAAATCGGTTTTGAACAGCCATCGGATTTTTGTGGAGGTCCAAATGTTCTGGCTAGGCCGGTTGATATTATATAATATTATAAAAACTTTTTGTACTTTGTATCTACGGACATTGGTACTACAACAGAGTAGAATATTGCACGCAGATTGTTTTTTCCTTTCTGTTCTTACTGTAGTGAAATTGAAGTATGAAAACCAAACCGAGAAGGTACTTTTTCTTCCACGTTAATTAGGTACCTTTCGAGCAATGAAACGTTTGGATACGTATTTGACAACCCCAAAAAATTATTGGAATTTTTTTTTTAATTCAGCGAGCGATTCGGTGTTGGATACTTATTTAAACAAGTAACTCAATCTTTTAACAAACCTAAATGAAAGTCTCGTGGTTAAATAATATTTAAATGAACATTGCTGATGGTACAAAAATAAAAAGGGATCAGCTTATTCTCTGTTTAATTTTTTACAGCACTTTATTTACTTTACTACACTCAAACTATGCTTGGGTACCAAAATGTTTTATTATAAATGTTCGCCCAAGTCCACGTAATCTTATATCAATTTGTGGTCATCAGGAGTTTGAAGTAGCTAAAGTCCGATTAGCTAAGACAAGGTATGCTACGAGTAATACACAAGATCACACTTGGTCAAAATTCACTTACGGCATTTCAGTACAAACTTATTAGAAGACACGTAAATACTATACAAATATACTACAGAATGTTCGTCCGTTAATAACGACTCTTAGACTTCACAAACCAATTCCCACAGCTCTTAAAAGTATCCAACACTGCTTCCGTTCTAACGTAAAGGTTGAGTATACACTGGGGTGGGTCGATTCCGGACTTTTTTCGATTCGGGATTTCTAATAGCGCGGAAAAGTTGCCTTAGTACTTCCTGATTCCAATGCACCTTTTTGCTTTGAGATCGGATTGCATCTTCAACCCCAACTCCGGCCTTGAAATTTCGGAAATTCTAAATCTAAAATCGTGAAATTGTCTACCTAGCGCCTGAAATACGCATCTCACGGCGAAATGTATATAAAACAAAAGTTATTTGTCACGTCATTTGCTACCGAAATGGTGTATGTGATCATGGCCAGCTGAAGGTGAAAATCGGCTTGCGGCCACACTTCTTGACGTTGATTTCGCCGAGTGCTATCATTTACATTCATTTCCCTGCACCATACGACATGTTCGGACTGGTCTCCACATAAATATTTTTTCATCGAGTTCCTTCACTCTTGTCGTTGATTTCGCCGAGTGCTATCACTTATATTCTCTCAACAGAACACAGAACTCAAAATGTCTGTATCTAAATTTAAATTTAGACAGAAAGAATTTTGTCTTATCAGTTTGAAAGATTTCGTATAGGGCGAATCCGGGGCAACAACTATGAACCTAGGAGTAATGAGGTTACAGAAATACATAGTTGCAAAAAAGGTTGAAAATACTTTCAAAAAGTCATCTATTCCGATAGTTTCACACACCAGAGTTGTACAAATGCTCACCACATACCATAAGCAATTTCTGACTCTTAAACAAATGTTTTTAAGGAACCCAATAGGTTTGAGCTCTAAAAGAGACGGCTTTGTCTCTTCTGCCGGAAAATTAATTGACATCGGTGCTTATAAATGCATTTATTTTTCTTCTTGCGCTTGTCCAAAGGAAAGGAAAGTTCCTATCAATGAACAACCATTTCTCTTGGACCAGAGAACCAGAAGAATTGGTCGCATTGGAAGTGTTGATCTACCTGAAACAAAAAAGATTATAGAGAAAAATGAACGTAAAGAAAAGCTTTCAAAACGTCATTCAACATCAACACTTACCAGAAAAGTATCAGCTAGAACACGTGACCATTCAGATCAGCCAGTCTCTCATACAGACGACAAGAATGTAGGTGCGTCGCACATGGATTCTTCCAAAAACGATGCTGATGATGAATTTTCTCTTCCATCCTATAAAACTAAACAAAACACACTAGTATTAGAACACACTGCTTTAGCTGTCCAAAGATTTGGAGTAAGTGATAGAGCAGCGGCCTTGATTGTTTCATCTGCTTTTCTGGATGCCAAAAAAGCAGGTTTGATAACAGAGGATCGGGCTAGCTTTGTCACTGACAAATGCAAGATTAGTCGGGCAAAAAAAGTGTTGGAGTCAAGCTCCAAAACACCGAAAGTATTGACTCTGTATATGGGCTGTATTTTGACGGCCGCAAAGACAATACACTTACACAAGTCAGCGAAGGTGAAAAGTACTACCGTGACACTGTCAAAGAGGAACATATTTCTCTTATAGCGGAACCTGGTTGTCATTACTTTGGCCACGTCATCTCTCCTTCCGGGGCAGCTAAAGATGAGACGCAAGCTATATGGCAACATTTACAAGACAATTCAGTTGATGTGGAACATCTAGAAGTTGGAGGTGCTGATGGCACCAACACGAACACATGTTGGAAAGGTGCAATCATTCGGAAACTAGAAGAAAGAATAGGTAGGCCATTACAGTGGGTTGCTTGTCTTCTACATTTCAACGAACTTCCATTTCGTGCTCTTTTCGAACACATAGATGGTGTCTCAAAGAGTCCAAATACATTCTCTGGCGATATAGGTAAACTGCTCCCTGATTGTGAGAAGTTGCCTGTTGTCAAATTTGAAAGTTTTCCATCCTGCCAATTACCTTCTGAGGTTATTAATCCGACCCAACTTAGCACAGACCAAGCTTATCTCTATAAAATATCAGAAGCTTTTATTTCCGGTCAATGTTCCTCAGAGTTAGCGTCGATGCATCCAGGTAACATGTGCAAATCGAGCTGGCTCACCTGTGCAAATAGAATTCTGAGATTATACATTTCTACTGACAAACCAACAAAGGAAATAAAGATTTTGGTCAAGTACATACTTACAGTTTACTCACCTTTGTGGTTCTCAACAAGATTCAACAGTTCAATCAAAGATGGCTCGCGCCATCTCTATGCTGCAATTCAAAGGTCGAGATACTTACCTGCTAAACTGCGCAAGCTTGTCGATTCATCCATTCAACAGAATGCTTTCTTTGCTCTTCCAGAAAACATTCTCCTTAGTATGATGACTGACGAACGGATAGAAGTCAGAAAGTTGGCCCTTGACCGTCTTCTGGCAGCTAGAGAAGCAGAGTCTGACACTGTAAATGGAAGGGTTAGATGTAATAAAGTGCCAAAGCTGATTTTGAAAGCTAATAATTGTTACGATATGATTAACTGGAAGACTATTACCTTGACTGTTCCACCAGTTCTTTGTTCAGTTTTTAACGAAGAACTCATGAAAGGGCTGTCGGGAGACACTGCAGAGGTATGGAAAATTAGTGAATTCCCCTCTCACACCGTGGCAGTCGAGAGAACCGTCAAACTGGTGACAGAGGCATCTTCTAAAGTTATTGGCCTCCAATCTCGTGATCCTTTTATACGCTCTACACTGAAATCTAGGCAACAAGGGCCAAAGTTTAGTACAAAATCTGATTTTATCAATAAATTTGGCACAGATTCAGACTAAAACAAGCCTGACATATGGTTGGTTGGTTGGGTTGGGGCTGTGTGGAACCCGAAGAGCAGCCACCTCCACGCGGTGGGTTCTGGGTGACCAATACAGGTTAGCTGAGAGCTGCCACAATTTTCACCTTGCGCTGTGACGCGCCGCCTTTTCGCTCGTATCTCGGGAACGGTTCACGGTTCGGTGAACGGTATTTCAGGCGCTAGGTAGACAATTTCACGATTTTAGGCGAATTTCCGTAATTTCAAGGCCGGAGTTGGGGTTGAAGATGCAATCAAATCTCAAAACAAAAAGTTGCATTGGAATTAGGAAGTACTAAAGCAACTTTTCCGCACTATTAGAAATACCGAATCGAAAAAAGTCCGGAATCGACCCACCCTGGTATACACTGCTTTAATGAATTTTATTCGCACACACTTAGATTTTTCAATAAATCAAAGTGCCTAGAAGCCACTTAGCTCCCCAGCCGCAAGATAGTTTTCGTAGATCCTAAAGCATTTTCAATTTTCTCAACAGATCCCACTTGCTCTTCAATCACTAATTCGATCATGTGTTGATGGCCCAACAAGCGGGTTTTGACGAAGAAACAAATAGGTGAGATAAGGCGGGGGGTTTAATAAGAGCACAGCAAAATACCAAAATAGGCAAGATTATAACACAATCCGCTGTGAAATACCTTGGTGTAACGATTGATGCAAGACCCAACTACAAAATGCATGTTGAAAAAGAGTGTGAAAAAGCGGCGCGTACAAACATGGCCTTATCAAGAATAATGGCAAACATAGGAGGGCCGAAACAGAGCGGGAGAGCTCTTCTAGCCAAGGTCAGCCAGTCAATTGTAATGTATGAGGCGCCTGTATAGGGACCAGTTTTTAATGAAGCTGTTGGGGTTCTAGCAAGAATTATGCCTCCAGACATAATGGCTCTCGAACTGAAGCGAATATATGATAAAAGTAAAAGCGCAGGCCGGAAACTAACGGTGGCAGAGCGTAGAGAAGAAAGACCAGCCAGCTCAAACGAATGGCAAATGGGATACATCAAGCAAGGGGAGATGGACATACCGCTTAATCGGTAATATACAAGCATGGATGAAACGAAAACACGGCGAGATAGATCATTACATGACGCAGTTTCTAACAGGACATGGATGTTTCAGGGAGTACTTGCATAAGTACAGCCAGGAGGAGGGAGTGGTTTGATATTTTTGTGGAAGCAATAACGAGAACGCAGAACACATATTTTTCCACTGTCGGAAATATACAAATGAGCGACTATCTTTGGTACTCCATGACTCCATGAGAAGAGTAGAACAGTAAAGAAAAAACGAATCTAAAGCAGCGAATAGCGCTTTAATGACGTGAGCCCACAGGCTAAGTATGCCCTGGGATGAAATGCTTAACGGCGGTCCCACAGGACCTCAGTAAAGCTACAGGAGACGGAGTAAGGGTTTAGTACGTAGGCCTTCTGTTTCGCAAGTCCATAACAGTAGGTAATATTGACTGGACGTGGTCCCGAATGAGGTGCATCTATAGCGGCCAGTACGAATCGTGCATATTGCTACAGCCAAGTGGCGGTATCTACTATGTAAGATTTCCTCTTCGGCAAAAAAAAAAATGCACATAAATATTAATATATGCTGATGCGCTTGCCAATGAAATTATAACAAGGACAATGCCTGTGCTACAAGAGCGGAAGGGTATAATGAGCACACCGCTGCTGTAGGCGGTGGATGAGAATGTAATGGGAGGGGAAAGAGAAAATTAATTAATTGCTTACATGTAACAAACAAATGGTCTTAATTGTTACGGCAAACGCAATGTCGCCATACAAACGCACAAACATTTAAAACGGTTTGTTGCTTTAAATGTTAGTTGACTGTTGCTTCCAGAATCGGATTAAGAATATGGGGTCACTTTTGCATAAAAAATTACACATTAATTTGTTTCAACATGGTTATCATCATGGTCATCTGATTAAACAACCATACACGTAAGGAGGCAATTTTTCATCAATTTTATCTTAGTTAAGAATCTTTTACTCATGAAATTTTTTACCATCATATACAACTATAGTCGTATAATAATTTCTGAATTGACGAACATAAACTGTAATTTTTTATTTCCCGTTAGAAAAATATTTGCGAAAGTTTTGAGTTCCCATTCTCTAAAGAGCCTTCAAAGTTTCTTAAGTTGGTTTCAACAAGTTTTTGTTTTGCGTTCAATCCTTTATTACCTGATTTCAAGTATATTAGCTCTCCAATAAAATTAATTCGCTAGTAAACGAACTCGTAAGCGGAAATTTTGACCTGAAGTGCACTTCACAATTCAGCAATGGCTGGAAGAAAAGTTTTCATACGAAATTTGTTCATCGCTAAAATTTGCAATGCCTGAGAACCAAGAGCTTGAACGGAATCTCAAATAATTATCTGGCAGTACTTTCGTACGTCTCGAACTCATCTCTCTAGTATTTAACGAATGATTGTCAGCCTGGAAATCCAAAGCAGGATAACTCTTGCCAACAGGTTTTACTTCGGACTGAGTAGGCAATTGAGAAGTAAAGTCCTCTCTCGACGAACAAAAACTAAACTCTATAAGTCACTCATTATTCCCGTCCTGCTATATGGTACAGAGGCTTGGACGATGACAACAACTGATGAGTCGACGTTGCGAGTTTTCGAGAGAAAAGATCTGGGAAAGATTTATGGTCTTTGGGGCGTTGGCCACTGCGAATATCGCATTCGATAGAACTATGAGCTGTATGAGATATATGAAGACATTGACATAATTCAGCAAATTAAAAGACAGCGGCTACGCTGGCTAGGTCATGTTGTCCGAAAGGATGAAAACACTCCAGCTCTGAAAGTGTTCGACGCATTAACCGCCGGGGGAAGCAGAGGAAGAGGAAGACCTCCACTCCGTTGGAAGGACCAGGTGGAGAAGGACCTGGCTTCGCTTGGAATATCCAATTGGCGCCAAGTAGCGAAAAGAAGAAACGACTGGCGCGCTGTTGTTAACTCGACTATAACCGCGTAAGCGTTTTCTACGCCAGTGAAGAAGAAGAGGAAATGCAGAATAAAACTTACAACTCTTACTTAAACTGAAAATTATAGTATCCGATATTTCACCTAATAAAGCTACCGATTGCTAAATATTAAACCAGTATGGTAGAAAGCCATTTCGTAAAGCTTTTACAACATAACATACACAGTTTGTTTTCTTCCGTACGCCAATTTATAGTTTATTTCGTATGTGGATCCAATTTTAAAACTTATCTCCTAAATCGAAATGACTTTGTGATATTTTAACTACCTGAATGTAGTGGAAGTCATGCAAAGCCGAAAACGTGCTAAACCTTCTTCTGCTTGGTCACTAGTTGCCAAAAAGGATACTCCTTCTTTCACCTCTATATCCGCATTGAAAACCAAAACTTAAATGTGCAATCCAACGAAATTATTTCGACTACGTAGTCGTTACGTTTTACATCATTTAATTAAGCCGAATAAGCCGAATTTTATATATTATATGCTTTTTACTTCGGAGTTAGATTTATTGACTCGATTGCTAGGCCACGAATGCCCTGACTACACTTTTGCTATCCAAAACTAATTTATCTAAATGGCCAGTACAAGTTTTATCTTTTGGCACGGTTTCAATAATTTAGAAATTATTATTTAACTTATCGATATCATTTATCAATGTCATTATACCCTGAACAGGGCATATTAAGTTTGCCACGAAGTTTGTAACCCCCTGCAGGAAGCGTCGGAGACCCTATAAGGAATATATATAAATGATCAGTATGTTGAGCTGAGTCGATTTGGCCATATCCGTCTGTCTGTCCGCCTGTCCGTCTGTAAATATACGAATCATCAGTTTTTAAGATATCGTTTTGAAATTTTAATAACGTATTTTCTCTTCAAGAAGCCACTCATTTGTCGGAACTGCCTATATCGGTCCACTATAACATATAGCTGCCATACAAACTGAACGATCGGAATCAAGTTCTTGTATGGAAAACTTTCACATTTGACAATGTATCTTAACAAAAGTTGGCACAGGTTATTTTCTAAGGCAACAATGTGAGCTCCAAAGAAATTGTTCAGATCGGTTAACTATAGCATATAGCTGCCATACAATCTGAATGATCGGAATCAAATGCTTGCATAAGAAACTTCCTCATTTGACGATATATCTTCACGAAATTTGGTATGAGTTATTGTTTATAGAAATAATGTAATATCGGAAGGAATTGTTCAGATTGGCTCAATATAGCATATAGCTGCCATACAAACCGAACGATCGGAATCAAGGGCTTGTATGGAAAACTTTCGCATTTAACGTGGTATCATCATGAACTTTGACATGGATTACTGCTTAAGGTAATAATATAATCTCCGAAAAAATTATTCAGATCGGATTACTGTAGCATATAGCTTCCATACAAACTGAACACATAGTTACTAAAAGAACTGTACCTGTGAAGGGTATATTAGCTACGGTGCAGCCGAACTTAACGTTTTCTCTTGCTTTATTTCACTCTAAATATTTTTCATTTATGTTGTCGTCTAAAGGCGGAAAGCTCGAGCCACTCAACACAATGCTTTTGACACGCCGAAGCGTCACGTTGTCGAAGCATTTGCGACATACCGCGTTACGTTGGGTGCTACGCTTTTCATATTACCACGCGTTCGGTTTCGGTCTGCTACCCAGGTTTATTAGCTACAAGCGGCCACTGCGGAGACCGCATCATAAGCTATTTTACCGGCTGTACACCGTCGCTATAAATTTGTTTTGCTGGGCTATGTATCCCGTCATAGTGTCGCGTATGACAATCCACTTGGTGCACATTCGAGACTGGTTGTCCGTAATGTTCTCGATGAGCGTTGCCATACTATGCAAAACATTTGCACTCGTCACAATGTGTATATACATATGGTTTGGTCAACGACGCACAGTTGAAGTGCTTCGCCGTTATCGCACGTTACGGCAACGTTATCGGCACCTAAAGAGAGTAACGTGTCCCAATCAAGCGCAGTTGGAGTATCAGCTATTGGCGAAATTCTTTAGCGCCAACATAGGGATCGTCCATACGGCGCGCATATATTTTGTCTACGGCAAGACTAATGCAAATGCCTATAAATTGCTAGTGCTTGCTCAATTTCTCTCAAATTCATTTCTTATTGCCGGTGTACATCAATTTGTGTACGCGCTCTACTTGCTGCGGCAACAATTTGCATGTGTCAATGAGTTGATACGCCTTTGGCTATGCGAAGTGTGGTCACTAAAAAATATCAAGGATACATTTTTACCGCAATTCTCCAAAGAGCTGAACAGTGAGCTGAGCGCGCGCTTGTTGGAGCTGGATTTAATGCATTCGGATTATCAATATTTGACTGTGCGCGTTTTCGAGCTATTCTCCCTACCCTTTGCGGGCTTCTTGTTTCGACAATTTGGCATCAGCATTAATATACTCTTCAGTGCCGTACAATTCATTAACAATCGCATAAAAGTCGGTACAGCGGATGATATTATAGGTACACTATTGATTGTACTCTTCTTTACGGATGCTCTGTTGCTAATTTCGTGGGTCAACGGGGTTGTGCATGAATGTAATGTATCCGCGGAGCTGCTACGCGAATCTACTACACTAGTCAGTAGCTGTAAACATCAGGCAGAGCTGAAGCAACAGGTGCGTTGAATTCATTTTATATTTGAGAAGTTTAGTTTTTCAACTTGAGTAATTTTCAGCTGGAGTTTTTGGCTCTGCATCTCAGTTGTCATCCTCTGCGTTATAAAGTTTTTGGTCTTTTCGAATTCAATCGTAAGGAGTGTCTGAACGGTTTATTTGCCGTTTTTATTTATATAACGGTACTTATGCAATTTGACATGCATAAAAATCAGGCTTCAACTTTTTAAAAATTAGCTTGAAAAAATTATATTCAAAAACTGTGATCTCTTTCAATAGTAAGATTATGCGTATTCACTTTATACTACTTAAATAAATGAAAGTTTGCACGATTTGAAATTCGTGTCATGAGACTGAAAGATCGTTTGGAGGAAATTTTATTGGAGCTTTGGTATTTAACGGCCAGTATCAGCCAAGACATTGAGCTTTTATAATTGTTTTTATATGAATATATATTTCTATAATAATAGTGATAGGCTTTGACGATAAGCACATTAAATTAGTATATATCGACAAGTCTAAAATTGTATGAGGTTTATATTTGAAAATGCCTCACGTCCCGACATTTCTCTCATCTGCGTGACCAGAGAGTACAAATTAGTGAAAAAATAAGAAAGCTGACAAATTGATCCGGTATGAAGCAGTTTCATAGTTGTTGGTTGTGCTACCGGAAGGTAACCAAATTAAGCTTTATTCAGCAAATCAGTGGTGATTCTTCCACCCCAACTGTCTAATGTCTCTTATGTTGGAACATTGGGAGCCGTAGAATATGTCCTGTCTCATACGGCTGAAGGCGAGACATTCGCATAGATGTCTTGTGTCTCATCATTCTCCTTCCATTTCCTGAAGGAGAAATCTTAAAAGTAGGTGCCCTGTGATGACATAAAGTAAAAAAAATCCTTTTACTTA
The DNA here is from genome assembly GCF_016617805.1 of Bactrocera tryoni. Lineage (NCBI taxonomy): Eukaryota > Metazoa > Arthropoda > Insecta > Diptera > Tephritidae > Bactrocera > Bactrocera tryoni. The sequence continues at coordinate 51,264,515 of NC_052501.1, forward strand.
GAAGTAGGAGCTTTCCGGTATGTCTAGCATGTCCATTGCTTCAACCCTTGAATTTCATACTTAACTTGTATATGTTTTAGCCGGATGTCAATGATAACCTCCAGAGCTTTGGTTCCCCATCGTATATAGCTTATCGTTTCCTTAGCATGTGACTCAACCAAGCCTGCAGGTTATGATTAATGTAATGATTATGAGCGTTTGTCTAAGGTACTTTCGATTGCCGTAGCTGTGACATGTAGGGTGGTATCAACCCATTTTCGCTTTGACGTACTCATGCTGACTGAACTCCAAACGGTTGGAGTTAATAGTTTTCCTTCTCACTCTGGTAACCATTTTATGGGTGAACACGAGAACGTTATCCTAGCTGGGTGTAATGGCAAGTTAGAAATGTTTCGCATCAGATCGTGGAAAAGAATATATAATAATATTTCTATTGAATCCTTCATGTTAAGCGCCCTGCACTCCATTAGTCGGCCTGCATATGGTCTTTCCACACAATTTTTTTGCCGCTCCACTTATGATGCCTACTTGACCACAGAATAAACGTCATGAATTGGGTTTTGCTATTCCGAGATTGTGTTTGTATACACGGAATGAAGTCTGATAAACATCCTAACATTGAATCGCTTATAATTCTTAAAAGTCCTGCGGCTGTATGACTTTTTACACTATCAATATCTGACACAGAACTTATAGGGTACTGAGAGTGCACCCGTGAAACAATCCAATTCGGTCACATTTGAGGCCTTGTTTGTTTTTAACCCATTCCTACACATCGGTAGCTTTAGTCCTTCGAAAAAGTTGCATAAGTTTTTACTACTATGCAGGTCCTTGACCTTCTCCTGCTTTAGGCGTAAAGTATGTTTAGATTTACTGAGCTTAGTCCAGTAACAGTGTGCCCAGACCACGCTTCGGTGGCAGTTAACCTACGTGAGTAACATATTTTTGACGCTCACATATTCACTGTTTAGAATACTCGGATGGCTTAATCTTTAGCCTAAGCCTCTTGCTCATGCCTTTATTTTTCCATGCACTGAGTTGGAAATAATAATGTGTCCTTGGACTTAATAGTAGATATCATTTATTTGTGCTCATCAATTTAATTATTATCACCAACTATTACAATCGAATAGTAATATAATGGTATGGTGTGGTCCCGTAAACGTAAAGTTTATGTAGCCCCAATTTTCACAAGGTAGCCAATGAACGTGAGCGCATTTATGCTTAACCGCCATACAGCCACGACACCGCGTAGCCATATATATTATATAATGAAGTTTCCAGCACATAACTGTACTATTATATGCTTATATGTATAGACAAACAAATATATTTGTAAACATAACTGTATTTATCAATATTAGCCAGCACACTCTAAATAATTAATTACCTAATACTACTAATATGATTAATGTGTATGAAATGATTTGGAATTGTCTACGTTTCACCCTGTTTACTTTGTATGCCTACAGCACACAGTGGGTTAATTTGACTTCGATTAATTAATTTTTTTTTTTTGTTCATACATTGCAACTAGTTCAAATAAATGAAAGGACTAACAAGCAACTTGAATATGACTTAAACATAGAATTACAAAATCACAAAACTACTATGAGAGTATTGGCTAATTTGAAAGATCGCTGGGTTTGAGGCGTTTGAGGCGTTTGAGTCGTCTTGGTGGTCCATCTCTAGAAGTTAACATAGCTACTTCTTCGTTACAATACTGTAGCAATCATGCACTATGTGATCGCGCTCTATATCAGCACATCTACAATACCAAATCGCTTTGAAAATTAGTCTTAGTACTTTGTTTTGAAATGTAAATAAGAAACTCTTTACAAAATAAATGAAGCGCTTCTGTCTGTCTGTTGCTCTATGAAAACCCATCGATACGAAAACATAGCTTAGTTTATGGATTACCGATTTCTCGCTCCATATCAAATTGTATTAAGACTGTAACTTGTACCAGCATCACAAAGAAAAATGTAGTACAATGCGGTAAATCAATCTCGAAGAGACCGCAAACAGTGTAACGTAGACGGTTGCAACAGAGGTACACAGAAAAATTATCGAGCTGAACGAGAGAGAGAGGAAAACTTAAGCATTAAGTGCGGAACACATAGAGCGCGACAGACTTCAGCAGCACGACAGTGAACTGAAAACGTCGTTGTGCATCTTACTACATGTACATTTGTGAGAAGCAACAACATATGGCCGGCATGTACACAAAACAAGGCAGTTGTTCATTTTGCATGTACAAAATTTCGTTGTGGCCATACTAATTCCTTTCACTTCAATGAAATTTTAATATTTTGTTCAAAGTGACATTTTTTATGCAAAATAGTAAATAGGTAAATATTATTGCTTTAAATTATCAATTGTTATTACAAATGATATAACAGAGCTATAATAGAGCTATTTTATGCTTTTATTAGTAAAATAACGTCAAGTTTGTTAGAGCTGTGAATAATTTTCCATTTTGCATATTAGTGGCATCACCACTCTGCCTCATCTCTCTATCTTCCATTCTATTGTCAACTCTACTATCGTCCTACTGTCGTTGGTAAATATATGTATATTGAAGTTAGCGAAAACGACAACTGTCGGCCTGCAGTCGTGTAGTCGTGCAGATGTCAAAATAACAGTGTCCATAAGAACGTGTGTATTTTAATATTTGACAGATGTAGTTTGCAGACTGTTGCGGTCTATGTGTTCAGCGCTTCAATGTTAATTTACTACTTGCCACTTGCTCAGCTGTCTGTCGTACCGCAGTTCTATGAGCTCACTCGTCTCATGCATAATCTTGGCACTTTCATTACAGTGCGAAAGTAACCACGGTACTCCGATGATACGAGATTTGACAATTAAGTAATGAGACTGATTCCATAAAAACCGTATATTTGACAATTATTCTACAACTCTGCCATCCCCTTCAAAGAAGTCCCCTTCGGCAGCTATACAGCGATTCCAGCGCGTTTTCCATGCTTCGTAACATTTCTGGAACGCTTCGACTGGGATGTCCGCGGGTACCCTCATCTTCGAGATAGATGTCCGTAATCGACTCAAAATGGGTTCCTTTGAACACCGATTTTGTTTTAGGAAACAAAAAAGTCACAGGGTGACATGTCGGGCGAATAAGGCGGCTGTTGCAACACGGCGATCCCTTTAGAGGCTAAATACTGGGACACGCTGAGGGCGGTGTGGCACGGCGCGTTGTCGTGATGAAGGATCCAGCTACGAGCGATGTCTGGGCGCACCCTGTTGACTCGTTTTCGCAATCTTTCGAGTACTTGACAATAGTAGACTTGATTCACAGTTTTCCCCGATGGAACGAATTCTTTGTGGACGACGGCTATCAAAAAAGGCAGTAATCATCGTATTCACCTTCAACTTGCTCATGCGAGCTTTTTTCGGGCGGGGGGCGCACGGAGACAACCATTGTGAGCTTGGGCACGACTGGGCACGACTGAGCACTATCACCATACACTCTTACAATTTTAGCTTACGTTTCCGAAGCTGTTTCGCCCAACCTGGAGCAAAATTTTATCGCGACGCGTTGCTCTTGATTTCGTTTTTCCGATGGTACATATAGTATATCAATGGAGAGGGGAGGGATGCCGGAAGAAGAGAAAGGGAATTTCAAGGTCGCAGGTTTACCACAAGCGCGGCAATAAAATCCGTCTCATTACTTAATTGTCAAACCCCGTATTCGCCACCACCAACAAACACGCGATCAAACTGTAGAGCTAGCTCAAGTGAAATATGCGCCAAACACGGATATGCATTGCGTTCTTATTGACAATGAAACACTAAATTAGTTATCTTCCAGCGTTTGTCATTAGTATATCCGCCCACTGAACCGCTTTATCATCAAACATTTCCGTGGATCGCTCTAAGTAACCCTGGTGGGTGTACGGTGTGCCCAAAGCAAAGCAAAGCTCTACACCAGCACTGTAAAGCAGATAGAGCCGCGATTGGTATAGCTCGCCAGTACGCCAGTTGTACAGAGCCGGCAAAAATCCAACCCACAGCGCATGGTAGTAGGCGACACGTAGCGTAAAGTAATGCACATGACGTGTGCGAAATCGAGCGTTCGCCTGCACCATTCCATTGCGAATTTGTGTACGCGAAAGACATTCTTACGACTACTGGTGGGCTTTTATAGAAGTTTGCCTGAGAACAATAATGAAAGTGGCAAAGATTTTTTGTTTTAATCTAACTAATTGTTGGGCGTTTGGTTTTACTCAAAGTTCATTTAGTAATCCACCCTAAACTTGGTAGGCTTTTGAATATTATTTGTCGTTTGTAGATGAGACCGCCTGCTCTGCATAATATAAGTTTAGTGAGGTGGATAAATAAAATGCGTGGGGCATGTTACCTTGAATGGTGAGCATCTAAGGTCCAGCTCCGTTCTCTTAAAAAGTTCTAAGAAAAAAATCAATAGATTTATTAAGAGAACACTTCGGTGAGAAGATAATTTCACGTTTTGGGCCGGTCGATCGGCCATCAAGATTGTGTGATATCACAGCGTTATTCTTTTTCCTGGCCTATCAGAGGCGTAGAGAAAAACTCTAAAAAGTCTGCTAAGTGTTTGCACTTGGTAGAGCTTTATGAATACTTCGAGATGGGCACGAATGCTCAGAGATATATTAAAGTAAAATCGTAACATTCGTTGGCATAAAAGATTATAGCGCAAATTAGCAGATACATTGAAAATCTTGAATGACTGAAATGGGGGTACAAAGCTTATAACTTAAAAAAATTCACCCAGAACTGCGTGCGTTAGAGGCGAAATAAATACCAAATTACTTGCGGAGCATCATACAGAGCTACTGGTGGTGGGAGGTCAAGTAAAGCTCATAACGTGAGCTAATAGGCAAAGCTGGCCCTGCGATGTAATGTTAGCGGCGGTCCCGCAGGGCCTTTCCATAAAGCTACAAATGGCGGAGTTAAGGGTTTAGTACGTAGGCGTAAAATGTAAAATTATTCAAAGCTCTAACAAACCTGACGTTCTTTTACAAATAAAAGCATAAAATAGCTCTGCTATATCATTTGTAATAACAATTGATAATTTAAAACAAATTGCAACAAAATATTAAAATTGCATTGAAGTGAAAGGTATTAGTATGGCAACAACATAATTGTGTACATACAAAATGGACAACTGTGTTGTTTTGGATTGGTTTGCTTGTGGTTTATTTTAATTTTATAAGATTTTTACATTTATTATTTATAATTAGGTTTCGTTTACAATTAAAATATTATATTTCAGATTTGACAATGGATTTAGACGAAATTTGACTGAAGAAGTGCGTGATTGCCAATTTATTTACGATATCTCGCACAGAGATTAAAAAAACTTGAGGAAAAAAGACATAGCGTGAAAGGAAATTGCTGCACACACGAGGTTGAGCGGTATGGTAAATTATAAATAAAATATATTAAATTCTAATATTAATTTCATTTATAGAATCGGAATATAGAAAGAAGTGAAAGAGTCTCCGTGACCCTTATAAGTGCTGCAAATGGATGGAGCAAGTCGCTTCCGGCAGTAGACAACAAACTCCAAGGAGAAAATGGAAGTATTTAGAGGCGATGTCCTTTTTGAGAAAATATTCCAAATTCCAGGCAGGTCAGGTATGTAAGTATCCTTATGTACTGAAAGTTATTTTTTTTTTCATAATGTATTTTACAGTACTATTAGCAGTTTCAGCGAGGAGGGAGGAGGTTGAAAGTGAAGTGTTAGCTATTACAAATATTGATTCTCCAATAGAAACGTCTCAGTCCACATCTTCTGATGCACGTGGACAAAAGGTACAATTTATTTGTTCGTTTTTTTTTTGACAAATTTCCTAATTAATTTGCAATCTATTTTCGCAGTAAATTCCACGCGTTTGAGAAGTTTTTGGAATCAGCAGGCGCAAGCATTTCGGCATTGATTAGTGAATCGCTAAGGGCGAATTCCACGGCACAACATTTTGCAACCTTGTCAGCAGAAATTAAGGACGCCGGTTTTCCGCCAAAAATGGTTACACAGATAGAGGCAAGAGTATCGGCTTTTGTGTTTGAAGAAATAAATAATTTTTATTTCGGGTATTTGGAATAGATATAATTATAATACTGTGATGACATGTGAGACTTAAAAGAGCACGAAGTGCTTTATTTTTCGTTATATAAGTACGCATGTAGTCAATGAATCTTTTTTTAAATTATTTAATAAGTGAACTTGAAGTACTTTTTTTACATATATGTATATATTGATTATATTACAAATATCCTTTTTAATTCAAAAATGTGATATAAAAGAAATGTTTAAAAATATCAAAGTAAATAGTAAATGAATATCTTGTTTTAAGTATGTAGTTAGTAAGTGATCTTGAAGTACCTTTTTTACAATTTTTTACAAATATATAGACATTGTTATTGAATAACTTTTTTAATTAAAAAAATGTGTGCTACAGAAAAAGCTTTGCTTTTTATTGATAAATGTAATATTATATGAAAATAGTTAACATTATGAAGCACTACTTGAAATAAATTCTTTTAGGATTTCACGTAACTGAAATGCGTTTGCAGTTGAGCGATTAGCTGTTCTTGGTTGAAACGATTCAAGGACATTTACTTGTTCTCTCCAACGTACATAGGAGCATTTGGTCTCAAAAACCGGACATTCATAATTGACTATAATAATGCAATATCTTAAAATAAAACGATTAAGGAAGGGCTAATTTCGGGTGCAACCGAACATTTTATATTGGATATGTTTGAGTAGGGGTAGTATCGACCAGATTTTTTCTATTTTTACTCATCACACATACTACCAATATGCCACATACTCAAAAAATGTTCCCTGGGTTTCATTAAGGAACCTTATGTACAATCACCAATCATATGGACTAAAGTCAAGTAGATGTTCGAAAATCTTGGTAATAGTTATATGGGGATATTAAAAGAATAACACATACTAAATTTAATCGAGATCGGTCTGTCGGATCCCGAGATATGGGAATTCACCAAAAAGTGAATAATTTAGCAGGATTTCAGTATTTAATTATAATAAATAAATTCAGCAGTACTCATTTTATGCAAGTGACCAACCTAATTCAACGCGCTTTTTTTTAAAGGGGGGGTAAGATGGGGAAAATGTTTAAGCTTATATGTTAAGCAAAAATCATGCAGTTAAAAAAAAATAAGTTATAGCTCGACCTTCTCCGACACTGTAACAAAAACACTAATTTCTAAAAACTTAAAATTTTTTAAGTTTTTCGATGATTCATTGTTTTCTCGAAAAAAACAAAATAATACATTAACTAAATTAATCTTTATATTATTAATTTTAAATACATACCATGTTGTTCAGAATCCATAAAAAATTCAAAATAATACATTAATTAAATTAATCTTTAAATTATTAATATTAAATACATACCATGTTATTCAGAATCCATAAAAAATATTTTCCAGAATTTACTTCACGCAACACAAAAAATCATTTGCAATTTTGAGAACAATAGAGGATATCGCGAATAAAGACGTGCGTACTGTACGAAATCTTGGTTCCGACTACTTTTGTGGCAATATAATGGGCTGAAGGTCAATAATTTAATCGGTTTATTGTAGTACGGTTACTTAGGTACTAAAAAAAAACAATTTTTAGTAGCATCGCTGTAGTTTGTAATTCTCACGTTTGTCCGGCTTTTGAAGGAAAATGCTCCTATGTGCAACGCCCGGGTATTTCTTGGTTACCTTCTGAGTGGTCAGCAAGTTCAAGGGTGAAATAATTCTTGTCATTTTGTAACATCAAAAGGTTATGAAGTACTACCGTAGCTAAAACTATTTTGTCTTCATTCTTTGGGTAATCACGTATTGCTGTATTCAGTACTCTCCATCGATTGGCCAAAATTTCCCAATGCGCTTTGTATGAGCACTTTAGACAACGCTAAATTAAATTTGTCTTTATCTTCTGATAACTGGCGGCCGGAAAATAAGCAATTCGACAGTCTTTACATAAAATTTGTTTGCAATGCCTCTAAGCTCATGTGAATTTGGTGGTGACAAATATACATCATGAATTCATCATAAATAGCGTCACATGTTTCATACTTAATTTATTTTCCGAACTATTGAAACTCCAAGTTTGAAGGTCCAAGAAATCTCATTGAAACTAAATCCTTGTGCCAAGAAACTGAAATTGTTAAGCGCTGAAGTATACCAGTTTAATAATTAATTCACATTGACTTACATTAATGTTACCGCCAAACGAGTCCGGGCTGAATTGCTTTTCTATTCGAAAAACGTTCTAGCCGTTGCTTTAATAACGACAACATTAAATTAAAATTAGCAAAGCTCATCCGTGTTGCTTTAAAAAAATGCTCTTCATACTTTTCTTGAAGCTGCCTAATTCATGTTAACAGGACGAACCCACCACCTTCAGTAGTTTCTATGGAGCTCCTGGAACACTTCATGTACCGTATTGGCAATACGCACAATATTAACAACCGACCTCAAATATTCCTCGTTGGCCATGTTTTATTTATTTATTGCAATTGAAAAAATTTAACCAAATTACGCAGAACTGCCAGCCTTTGTTATATCGCTGCCTTCTTACAAATGTTCAAGTAGCAGGCTTTACGACGTCACTTTCGTGCCTACCGTCGTGTCGCTCTCGATGTGTTCAGAGCGTCAATGACATAAAATAAAAGATAACACAGAAACAAAAAGTAATAACTATATACATAATAGGAAAAAAAGCATAGGCGATAAAAAAAAGAAAAACTTAAATAAATGTAAATAAAAGAAAAATTGATGCGTTTAAACCCTTTGGTGCTCTCAAGGGAACTACTTATACTACTTATATCCATTTGGGTCACAAGTTTTTTGTGTCGGGCTTGTGATAGAGGTGGAAAGTGGAAAACATTTCTGTAGGAAAATAATAGACAAGTGGAGTGGAAATGGCAGTTACGCCTTCATGCAATACTGGTGGCTTGTCAAGAAAGAAGTTACCTCTTTCTTCTTCCATTCTTACCAGTGTAGACACTAGGCAGAGCCAAGAAATTTGGTTGCATCTTTATTGATGATAATGCATGCCCTTGGTTTACCTCCATTTTGTTTGTAAGAAAAGCTACTGCTATTTAACCCTTTTCAACCTTGAAAATTGAATTCGGAATCAGCGCGCTTAAATTTAGTATTGGTATCAGTATTCAAGCTTCAATTGGCCTAAAAATCCGTAACTAAATTTATACCTACTATAAATCTAGACTAGGTAATAAGATGTCTATCACCACCCATCTCTCCTGTAAGGTGCTCGCCGAGAGGGAGTTCCCATCTATGACACCCACCTTCAGCCTGTCTCTGGCCACATCACTGAATTACCTTGCTGTTAGTAAAGATATTTTCGTCAGACTCATTGAGGGGTCCTGGGGTCCTACCAAACTGCCTTATGGAATAAATTTTCCAATTGAATTGGAAATAACCGATAACCTTCGAGGAACATTGGCGTTGTGCGAATACTTTAACCGATTTGCACACATACACTCATATATTCATATATATGTACTATATATATATCTACTCACCTGCAAGTAGCAATACACATTTGCATGTGAAATTGAACATGAAATTTCCATAAGAACTGAAATGGGCGAACAGCTTTAACCGATGCCAGCGATACAGATTGATGCAATTATTACGAGTGTAAAGCATTTAAAGTTTGGCTAAGTACTTACATTTGCGATGCATTTGTTGAGCTCTGCCATAGCTGTCGTCTGTTAGCCGTTCTACTAGTTGGTGCTGTCGCTGCCACAATTCGCAGTTTGCGCTTTGCCATATTGGCACTCGTTCGACAAACGCTGTCAGATAAACCGAAATGACGTGACTACCGCTGCTCCTGCTGCCGGTTATTGCTGCCAACGACAAGCCATTGGCTCGCTTCGTCAGCTCTCCACCACCCCCACTAATCTCACCCGCTTAGAATACGCGATACCTGCCGGCAGCTCAGGCAAAGCTTTGGTATTACCGTCGCCGTCTAAAGCCGACAATTGATAGCAGCCGCGTTACTTTGGCAGCAGCTGTGCAAATACGTGGCTGCGCATGCATTTTGCAGCTCTTGTTGATGGCGAGCGTCTCCGCCAATCACCGAGGTGGATGGCTGCGCGTTCGTATGCGAATAATAACGGCCAAAGCAATTACACAATTGCCATTTTTTAGTTTGTGAAGCGCCGTTACACGCTTCGATATGGTAAAGCCAATAATGCAATGCAGGAAACAGCGCGCTCGCCTTCAAGTGTTTGCCTTGTGTGTTGGCAACATTGAAGTGGAAATTGCTGGTAGCGATAAGGATCTGATGTCTAGAAATACATTTCGCGGTTTCAAGTAGTAGAAAAATTGGTTTCTTGATTGTAATTGCTGTCAAGCTCTCAAAATCAAGCTAAGCGAAATGCACACATAGCGCAAACAGCTTTAGTGTGTGCACTGTGCTGTGCTTCTTAATAAATCTTCTGCAGGTGATTATTGCTTGCTCAAATAACCTACGGCAAAATGAAGGAAGGTGTGTAATGATTGTTCACCTACAATTAGAACAGTAGAAAGATGGGTTGCTGAATTATGATCACGTTACAAGCCTTGAAGACAGTCCACGTGAAGGACGTCCAAAAAGCGTATTAACACCAGAAATCAAAGCCAAAATACAGGATTTGGTCATAAATTGACTGAGAGAGATTTAGTAGGCTCTACACATCTCATTAGGCAGTGTGACCCATATTTTAAGTGAAATTTTGGGTTTTAGAAAGCTGTGTGCACAATGTGTGCCTTTCGCTACAACAACATTTGGAGCGTTCTAAAGAAGATAAGGTGGATTTTGTGCGTCGATTCATCACTATGGATAACCACCATAATTTTGAATCAAAACAAAAGGCTAAAGAGTGGTGTGAACCTGGTTGTTCCGCTTCGAAAAGAGATCGTGTCCGGAAATCGGAAAAGAAGGTCATGGCATCAGTTTTTTGGGATGCGATAGGAGTTTTGATTGTGATTTACTTGCAAACTGGTAAAACAATTAATTTTAAATATTATTGCAACCTTTTGGACCAATTGAAGGAAAAAACTCGTGAAAAAAGACCCAGTTTGCAGAAAAAAAAATCTGGGCAATGCACCATGTCAGAAGAACATTTTGACAATGGCTAAAGTCCATGAATTAATGTTCAAATTGTTGAAGCATCCACCGTATTCACCAGATTTGGCCCCCAGCGACTTCCATTTATTTCCAGAGCTCAAGAAATGTGTGCGTGGCAAGCGTTTTTCATCAAATGAAGAGGTCATAACGGGTGTTGAAGGAGTCACCAAGCCTACATACACTTAACCACAAAAGTGAACATACGATAACAATTTTGCGATTATCTAATGTAATAACACAAATTTGATAATTTTTTAAATGCATTTTATTTTTGTTGGTCTTGTACCAATAACTACAATACGAAACTACCAATTTCCTATTGGCACTGCATAAAAAAACGAATGAGAAAGGGGAACGCCATATAACGAAATCTCACAAAATTGTACATACGCTTTACTGATATTTGATTTACCGTTATTCAATTGATTTTGTTTTTTGTTTATGCATGTTTTTTGGTTTGCGTGGTCAGTTCTTTTGTAATTGCGGCCGTGAAAACATTATCTTTAGTTTATACAGATTTGCAAAATGTTAAAAAGAAAAAAAAAAACATCGTCAGATCTACGAAAAGTCATAATAAAACTTAAAAGCGAAGGAAAATCCCTTGGGAAAATTGGAAAAATTACAAAGTTATCGAAAGCAAGAGTACAGGTGATAGTTAATAATTTCAACGAGACAGGTAGCTATGAAAATAAGCCTCGCCCTGGTCGCCCACCTAAACTGGATTTGAGGATGCAAAGGCAAATTATTCGTACAATCAACGTTTGTCCTAGGGAAAATGCCGTTAATATCGCGAAAGGCATCCGAAATGATTATGGATTTGATGTGCATCCTGAAACCGTTTGAAGATGTTTAAAAAAGCATGATTTAGATTGCAGAGTAGCGAGAAGAAAACCATTGTTAAGAGATGCAAATATTGCTAGACGGCTTGGCTACGCAAAAAAATACGAAAACATCAAATAAACTGATCCAACCTTTTGGGAACGTGTCATTTTCACCGATGAGTGTAAACTTAATGTTTTCTCCAACGATGGTCATACCAAAGTCTGGCGTAAAAAAAATACTTCGCTGCAACGAAAAAATATTGTTCCCACCGTTAACCGTCCGGTCAATGACCAGGTACCCGGGTATCCATTTTAATCTACATGCCAATTTTTCTTAACTCCCCCTCAAAAAAATTTTATGGCCGCCTGGATTCCCAAAATTAAAGTTATTTGACGCCCATTTTTCGTCAAAATTTTTTAGAATCAATTATTTAATAAAAGTTATTAACTATCAAACTTGATACATCCTCTGTTCAAAAACCAGGTACCCGGGTACCCGCTGAGATTTATATATATAAATGACGGGTTTACACACACTTAAGAGATTATTTATCAAAGCATTCAGATAATTATATTTTTAAAAAACAAGTAGACAATATAGTTTACAATTTCTTTTATTTTAACAATAATTCTTATTATAAACAATAACAAAAATAGTTAGTAAGAACAAAATAACTCCGTTTTTATTTATTTTAGTAATATTATTTTCTATTTTTTACTATTTGTTTATTTATATTGTTTTATTTATTTATTATGATACAGTGCTATATAAGAATTAAAGTATAAAGTATAAATCGTGGTTGTAAAGCAGTGTTCATCACAAATAGGTTTCTCACATACTGAACATATTTTTCTAGTTTTGCGACGTTTTTTGAATTCACTTTTAAGACATTCATAGCATACACCAGTAATATTTTTCCTTCCAGTTGAATCGCGCTGCTTTTGAGATCTCAATGATACAGATGATGTTGGCTGCGCATTTGGATTGACAGCTCGACCAAGAGGAGATTCAATCGCCACTTTCTTTGAGATAATCCTCATAATTTGTGCATTATTCGCACTATTTTCGACAAATGGAGTACACAGCTCTCTGCCCAATTGCCGATAAAATAAGCGTCGTTCATGGGATTTTTTAACAAGCATTTTATTATTTTCATAATACAGAATATATGCTGCAAGGCAGGCAACATCGAGAATATTGTAAAAAAATGCTAGAGGCCATCGTTGAGTTGACCTTTTTGTAGTATTTTTACCAAGCCTTTTATCCATCGTGTCTACTCCAGTTTTGGACCAGTTATAAAACTCGATGATTTCGGGTTTTTTCTGTACACTATCACTAATTTTTGCTTCGTGATGCATTGATGATAGCATTACTACCTTGTTTTTTTTTGGCACATAACTACATAGGGTTACTTATCCATGAAAGCCAGACACAATTTTTGAAACAGTCATTGCTGGTGAAATGTATGCTTTATTTTTCTTCAGAGTACCAACAATCGTCAAGTTCCAAGATAGTAAAAATTTTGCTAGTGGAAGAGTTTTGAAGAAATTATCCATTGTAATGTTTCTACCGGATCCTTTGTATGGTGCCACCAAGTCTTTAACAACTCTTTCACCAACATTTTTCGCACGACCATCTTTCGATTTCCCAGTGCAAAGCTGTCCAGTAAGTGGATACGAATTTTCAGCATCACATATCCACCATACTTTAATTCCATATTTAGCTGGCTTTGATGGAATGTATTGAGTGAATCTAGTTCGACATCGGTATGGATAAAGTTGCTCGTCGATTGTTTGGGATTCTGTTGGTTTATAAATGTCTCGTATTGGAGTAGCTTTATCACTTTTTAAGCGATGAGCTCTAGTATTGGCATCGTCAAATCGAATAAAACGAATAATATTATATTCCAGAAGCGATTGATACTCATTGCTGCGCGATATAATTGATATGAATACAGCTGCCACATTTCCCTTGCATTGTCAGTATTTGAATTATTTGCGCCAGAAGTTATCAAAATAGCCAAAAATGCTTAAAATTCCTGCAGCTCGAGATTTTTCCACTCCAATTGTTTTTTTTATTTTCTGGATTTTTTTCATTATATGCTGTATACTAATATTTATTTTGTATATTTTTTTTTCACTTATCTCTGTATTCTTTCTACGCTGTTCACTACGCTTGTAGAATTCCAACTGAACCGGTTTCTTTCTTTTCGTCCGAAATGGAAAGGGGAGAGGTACGGCTTAGGTACCTAAATATCCATCGACCTTGGCACTCCGCTATTTCTACCAGAACTATAGACTATTTCCCCATATATAGTTATTTCCTATGCCATGTAGCCAACTTACACAGAAAAAAAATGTTATTCAGTATACTAACGATTTCTACATCTGCTCCACCTGGGTACCCGGGTAACCGTCATTGAACGAGTGGTGAAAGTTTGGTCATTGACCGGATGGTTAAGCATGGTGCAGGATCTGTGATGGTGTATGGCGGCTAGTGGTGTCGGACACGTAAGATTTATCGATGGAATAATGGATAAATATATGTATATTTATATTCTTAGGGTCACCTACATCCCAAGTCTCGAGAAACTTGATTTGCCAGGTGAGCCTATCATGCATCAAGATAATGATCCGAAGCACACTTCTGTATTGGTGAAGGAATGGTTGTTGTACAACGTGAAATCGAAGATGGAACATCCGCCACAATCTCCTGACTTTAATGTTATTGAGCATTTGTGGGATCATATGAAGAAACATATTAAGAAAAGGTGTGCAACATCAAAATCGGACCTGAAGGCTATTATAGCTGATGAATGGAATAAAATATCGCTGGAAACTAATCGAACTTTAGCCTTGTCTATGCCGTCTGATCTATTCGAAGTTATTAAAGCCAAAGGAGGCCAGACAAAATATTAACTAAATATTTTTAAAGTTTTTTCCTAACACCGTATGTACACTTATGTGACAATTCCTTTTAATGAATTTCGAATTTTTGCTTTATCGTTTTACTTTCAATGAATTGTTATGTTTGTTTTTTCCAACTTTTAAATAATAAATTAAATAAAACTGCATAAAAAAATTTAAACTTTGAATTATTTTGTTAGAAAATCGAAAAATTGTCATCGTATGTTCACTTTTGTCGTTAAGTGTAAAATGGAAAAACTGTCGAATTTCAGTCTCGGATCTGCTAAACTGAAAAAGCGAAATAAATTAGTATCCATAAAATTGGACATGAAAGTTCGTTTTCTCATATAGGTAAATAAAAAGGTCACCTGCATTAAATTATTAAAAACGAACAGTTCAACGAGGTCTGGTAAAACTCTTAAGTCTGATGCAAATTGTGTATAGAGAGTCCTCTCGTCTTTTAAAAATGACATCATAGTGCAAAGCTATACTCTCCGAAATCCATTATAATCCAGATTGCACACTCAAGTCCTCCTGCTGCTATAAGTAAAAACCCCTGCTGAACATTTCGTTTGGTACGTGAATTATTTGACCAGCTTTAATGAATGACAATTCCATACCGCTATCAATGTCCTCATAAGCAGGATGATAGATGTGCGGTGACACACATAGTTTTCTGAAGATGCCAAATCGTTTGATGATACAGAAAATACCGAATTCGAGTATAGAAATTTCGGGGTTATGACTTCGGGACTTCGATTTCTTATTAATCTATAAGTAAAGGTTTTTAATAAAGTTTTAGAGATTTTCCAAATTCTCTTAAAAATTTACCAGTTCAAAACTTGCAATATCTAAGCACACTAAGTCCCCCGGGATTCAGCGACACATAGTAATGCCAAAAAGGGCCAACATTATTAGCAGCATCCAGCTAAACAGGATTCTGTGAAATGGGACATTTCAACAATAGCGTCATCAACGTGCGATGCGACAAAAACGAAAAAACGAATTGGCGCTATTTCATTAGACGTACGCCACTGAAATGAGCCAAATCAGCGGAGCGCATATGCAACCATGCTGGTTGTTGCCTCGCCGCGTTGCATAGCTTACCATAGCCACCACAAATGCTTAGAGGTATGTATGTGAGGAGAAATTTTAACATTACCGTCGGAGTCCGTGTTGCCAATAACTATTTTACAGGCAGTTATGCTATAACGCCCCTCCAATGACGATAAATGGATGCCGCTGCTACCTTTCGCACTGACGCAGCATCGGCCGCGTTCGTATTAATTCCAATTATATGCACGACTGGCAATTTTCGTATGCGCCCAACTACATGAAACTGATTGATGTACAAAGAATTAGGACATTACACTTAGCCCGTTAGGTAAAGGAAACTGCCTCATAGCCCTCGAATAACCGTTAAACCGACTTTAAGCCGGTGTGATTAGGATGCGTGCTTTGATACCTTCCCGCTTGCCACATAAACACTAAATGTTCCACCAACTCAACGTATCCAGGTCGCCCATACCTCCTTTGCCTTCATGTTTCTTAGTTATGCAGTATAACTTGTTCTCCCCCAGCTTATTTGCGAAAATGTTTACACCAAAGAACTAACTGAATATATTCATACTTATCACTCGTCACCCGCATTGCTGGCTTTGTACTAACAAAGGAATAGGGGTGATTCGCAAACTCGGCTCCCTTTGGAATCTTATGCGAATTATCTCAGCTGAAACTAATTGGCTAAGCGTTTGCATTCAGTAATCAACCTCACACAACTGTGGTTATTACCACCCTGGCCCACAACACCAACTGCAAACTAACCCACAATTCGCCAATTTAGCAACAAGCGACTGCCAAATGGACGCGTCGAACTAACTTCCCATCAAACAGTACGGACTGTAGCAATTTCCGTAGCACCATGGGTCTGCTGCCGTTGTGTGGGTTATTAGTGTTAGCATATATTTCGATGTTTCTACATAATACAGCACAATTGTTTGCATGCGTTATACTTGACAGCAGCCGGTCAATGGACATTAACTAATTAGATTTCCATAAAACTAATTAGGAACTTGAACCAATTTAGACAAATGCTCATACTCGTACTTCAGACACGACTGTCACTAAAGGCAGAAGTGATACGAGTATGAACTTCCCGCATGCTAAGAGCTCTCACTTACACGTCGATCTCTCTGTTATGTCATAAGCTCTGCATCATTTCAGTTCGCTATCACATTCTCATAAATACTTTATTTCCTTCTGCATTATAATTTTTTTCTTTTCGTGAAAGTTTAGTTATCTCTGATAACTGTCACTAACTCAATTATTATACCAACAATTTCTTGTGTCAATTAAATTCAGACTTTTGACACTCAGGAAAATTATTGTGAAAATTAAATATCATTGAACATTGCGACTCATCCTACATGTATATACTTGTACTAATTGTGGCATTAAGGTCATCCTCGCTTTGATTGAACATTTGGGATTAAGCCAGAAAACATAAAATAATAAGAAGGTGCAGGTTCAACAGCGAACATTTGTAAAATTTCAACTGAGGAATTCACCTCATAAGGACGGAATTTACCGCGTGAAATGTTAACATGGTTTTGCTATTTGTAGAAAGGAATCTGTAGAATTAAGCTTTGTTAACATTATCAACCAGGGAATTTTGATGAAGGAACCAGAGAACGAATGAATGCTATGCGCATATTCTAAAATGTTATTTAATTTATTTAAATGAATTTATACAAACTTATGAATAACTATTCTAAAATATGAAAATTAATTTAGTTAAAAGCTTTTATATAAAAAATTATAATAATGTATGTACATACTTATGTCTAACATAAGTATATGGGCACACTGCATTATATACATATTTACTGCATTACGTACAGCAGTAAACAGTAACACTTTACTGATAATGAAATTAAATTTGCATTACCAGTACAGTTTTACTGATTACTGGAAAAATTAGCAGTAAAAATATTTTTTTACTGGTCACTGAAAATAATTTGCAGTAAAAATATTTTTTTACTGGTTATTGGAAAAATTTGCAGTAAAAACTTTTTTTTACAGCTTACTGAAAGAAATTGCAGTAAAAATACTGACAATATCATTTGATTTCAAAACCAGCAAAATATTTACTGTTTACTGAAAATAGTTACTGGTAGTTAAAAATCAAAAGCCAACCACTAGGTCAATGAATAATTAAAGAAAATTCGAATATTTTTTTGGTTCAATTGAAACATTTATTTCAACTTGTTATCCGCCATTAGCTTTTCTTAAAACAAGCATTTCGAAATTTGCATCGCTGAGTTTTTGCCTTCTAGACCGGTTAACAATACCAGCGAAAGAAAACAACCGTTCTACAGGTGCAGATGACGATAATGGGGTATTATATTTTAGAAAAACGTTTTTAATAGCCTGATGTTTATTTAAACAACTTGTTGTGGCGTCTCGTTCCACCAGGTATAAAAGCGTTTCCTGAAGATAATTGCATGAGTCAGTGGAACCACTCTGTATGCTTATATCTACTTATTTAAGTGAATATATGAATAAATCAAATATTTAATTGAAAGTCAAATGCAAAAATTTTACCATTACTTTCTTCCCCGAAATCAAGGAAGGTTTTTTGAGTAGTTTGAGGCGGAACACGTGTTGTGTCATCTGCTATCTTTCCATACTTCACCACGTAAGTGTTGAACATTTTTTTTACTTCTTCTTCTGTTTGCGTCGTTGCTGTTTCTAAAAGGGCTTTTAAAAATCGCAATTTAATGTCAGGGACAGAAATAGTGGCAATAACAGCGTCCCAAGCGTCAGACTGAATCAGGAAGTACTTTTCAAATCTTTTAAGCAAAGCTATTTGCATTTTTTCGCTTATTTCGGATAAATACTTAAATCTTGAACGCTCCAAACGACGTAGTTTTATTCTCAAAGCCACTAAAGTGGGTATAAAGTAACCAAAATACATGGTCTTTTCGCCCTGAAGGAAGTCGATCGCTTCTGCAATAGCCCTCATAAGCTTTGCGTACTCCTCTAAGTACTCAACTTCTTCGCAGAGAATGGTAGGAATTTTTAAACGGTAACACAATTCTGCTAAATTGGTTTTGTGTTGCAGCAACTTCGTAACGGAATCATAAAGAGAGTTCCGACTTGTTATGCATGGAGTTATTAAATTCGCGTTTATAACTTCATTAACTACTTCTGCAGATTTTGGTCTATTGCATTTATTCCAAAGCTGTGTGCATCTAAAAAGTTATAAAAAATATGTAAATGTAAAAAGTGTTCAATTAATCAAATAATTTTTACCTTTGGAAAGATCTTTCGTGAATATCTTTAATATCCTGACTTGATGAATTCAAAATTTTGTTGAAATCGGTTGAAGCCAAAAGATTTAGAGTGTGGCTGGCACAAGGAAAGTGTTTTGACAGACGTGGAATTACAGATCGGAATTGAGGACCTAAAGCAATTATCGAGTCATTTGAATCGGAATCAGAGTCAGATCCGTCATCACTGTCACATTTATTTATAGGTCCTAAATCAATGAGAATCAATAATTGAATATATTGATTTGGATTAAATACATACATATATGCGATATACTTCACTTACTTAATTCAACTCCAAATTCTTTAAATGCCTTAACGAAGTTAGATCCATTGTCAGTAATCGTAAAAACACCTTTTTTTACGGGTAATTTATATTGCTTATTTATGTCACATATCATTTTCGTCACACGATCAAAGGAATGAGTTCCTTTAAACCTTCGACAAGCCAATGCTACAGACGTCCGCTCAAAACTGTTAGATGCTAACCAGTGGCAAGTGTAACCAAAAAAAATGATTTTTTTCCACCTGACCATACATCTGTAGTTACGCCCACGTATTCAATGTTATTCTGCTCAATTACCAGATTTTGAACATATTTAGTGTGGCTCTCGAAAAGTAACCTGGTAATTGAACGGAAGACTTTTACCAGGAAATAGTGTTTTAAAACTTTGGTTACTGACTGTGGACAAGGGAGACGTTGTGTTGCAAATAAAATCCAAAATGTCATGGTTAAAAGAGCTTTTGCGGCTTACGGTCTGCCTTCTTTCATCTTTGATTGACTTGAACTCGCAAAATTTTTTTGGGTGTTCCTTTTTCAAATGCTTGATAAAATTGGAACTAATACGAAGCAAACCTTTAATTTTTTTCCGCACACTTGACAACCACCAATTAAGCCACACATTCTTCTTTGATGAGGAGTTTTGTTCATCTGCATTTTAATGAAATTGTGAAGCTTTAAATAAAAACATATACTTATAACAAATAAAATAGTGCTATTTTGCATTTTTTTAAATACACCGTCTCCACAATTTTGAAAAATTTCTCACTAAAGACAACCTTATTGACACCAACCAATTTTTCATTTATCAACGAATCTGGTGTACTTGAACTTTCACTTAAATTGTCATATCTCATAATATTGTGACTTATTTGTGAGTTCCGACCGTTTGAACAACTTGGAATATTTTGTTCACCAACGAAATCTTGGTCATTATTACAATCATCACTATTAAAATTTAATGCATTCATTTAAATATATTTAATTTTTTATTTTTTGCAGAGTAGTACTTTAAATTTTTAAAATCACTTAAAATCTCTAGAGTGTATGTTACTCAAACCTATGACCGAACTATTTTAGAATTAACTGTTTTGTTCATTGATTGCGCACATGGACAATAGTAATAAAGTTTTTAGTCAGGCGAACCGACTTATTGATACCCTGTAACAGGTTTGCAAATTATTCATTCTTCTTAATTTGAAGTATAATTCTTATTAAATTAAAATAAACTTTATTTAACAGATGGACGAACGTGGGTAAATCGAATCTGATAAAGCAGCTGATCAGCGAATAAAAACAAATTAGTATATAACCACCACTCCTTTTATATTGCATAAATATGTGTAGGGTGCAATAAATATTTATTGGACTATTTTTCTCAATGCTTCTACATATAATTGCATTGCTTGGATTGTACGACAGTTACAGTTATGAGGTGATGATTTTGTTGTATCGCACACTAAACGAAAAGAGTCATAACTCAAGATTTTCAGTTGGGATTTTCTGTGTATTAAATCATAGCATATGTTTAATATATCAGAGTCAAAATAAAAATTTGATTTAAGATTATATTTTACGCAAGGAGGACTTTCTTTTTTGGTGATCTCAATCCGTTCATAATATTATAAATATTTGCATATAATTTTTGTTTGAATCTTTTTGGTTTTGAGTTCTGACTCTTTTGCATTTAGTGTTTCATGTGTATTTTTTACTAAGGAAAAGAAGACAGGGCAAAACTAAAAATATTTATTGAGTATATATGTATGTACGTGATTTAAATTCCCTGAAGATAGTGAACAACAATTTCATTACCAGTAACTATTTTCAGTAAACAGTAAATATTTTGCTGGTTATGCAACTCAAATGATATCATCAGTATTTTTACTGCAAATTTTTCCAGTAACCAGTAAACAATTATTTCTACTGCAAATTATTTTCAGTAACCAGTAAAAAAATATTTTTACTGCTAATTTTTTCAGTAATCAGTAAAACTGTACTGGTAATGCAAATTTAATTTCATTATCAGTAAAAAAAAATTTTTTACTACATTTTTACTGGTACTGCAAAGTGCCCATCTATGATGTCGAATAGGATTTGAACTTAGGCAAAATAATTGATATTGTAATAAAAAATTGTGCTATACCAAGAGCACAACAGTAGTTCGATTGTCTAAACTATGAACTCAAATAACTATCGTTGTGTACTTGATTCAAATTACAAATTTGTAAGTGAATATATTAGAAATTGTCTTTCATTCATGAGCATATGCAAATACCTACATATACAATACATTTGCCTATAGTTAAGTTCCTGAAAGTTTTTCCAGGGATAAAGGGATGTCCAACTTATTTAAGTGTGAGAGCGCCTCAAAATTAGCGTTTTTTATAACATTTTCCATTGTGGCCAGATCGGAAAAAATATTAATACTTTTTGGGCAAATTAAAACGCCCAACATATACAATTAAAATTAAATATTGGACTTTTAATATATGGAAAAATACATGATACATATTTAGTACTACTAATACCATCTATATGATTTCTATTAGTTAGATTGTAAGTATTAGTTAAGGAATAATTGCATTTGTGGTGAAGCAACAAAAATGATTCAAAAAGCATTTCGTGTTAAGGACGAATTGGTTTTTGGGGTAAAAATACTATTGAACTTGAGCTGTGCATCAGTGAAATCAATCGAGTCCAAACGATTGTCAGCCTGGTGGACTGCATATTAAGAGACGGTGGAAAGACAAAAAAAATCGGCTGGCAAGGTTATGGCATCAGTCTTGCAATGCTTCGAAAAGATTTCCGTACATCTCAAATTTTAATAGACCTTTTTATCAACACTTCAGTTATGCCGCTATTTTTTTATGCCAAATCTTTTGCATTTTTAAATTGCCTACCCCTTCCAATAGTTAGCAGGTATGAAAAAAAATTTATAGCTACCCATAGATGTATTGAATCTCCCAATTTATTACTTAAGAACGAACAACTCTGTCCACGTTATGAAAAATTTTCTACAGATGTCGCCTTTTACTTTGGCATCGTGGTGTTTATTGCACGTTTACGCCAATTTAAGGTTTGAATATTGGATACTGTGATGGTAGCGCAATCTATCGGTCAAACATTCCAAAATTAGCAATTAATTACAAATGAAAAAGTAATTTAAAAAAACATTTTCCTGTGGACCAAATTGTGAATCTAAACCAGTCTCGAATCTCCTTGAACACACACAAAAAATTTCATCGAAATCGTTCCAGCCGTTTAGGAGCAGTTCAATTACAAACACACGGTCTGAAGATTTATATATATAAAGATTATTAAAAGTACTGACTTTTGAACTTTCAATACTTAATAATGGCATTTAATCTTGCGAACTCTAAATTAATAAATGTTTTTAATAATTAATACTATGATACTTCACATTGCAAAACGTTTAATAGAATACATTAAAAATTCACGTTTTCTTTAATTTGCATTGTTTTACAATTTTTATGAGTAGTAGACAACCCTCGTTTCCAATTGTTTAACGTCCAAAAGTTTCTGACAGTTGATCGAGTTCAGGTGGTTTTGACGTTTAGGAATTGTTTTCTTACTTCCATTGAGAGACGTGTTGGGCATCTCTTTATTGTTGCTTTTTTTGTTGGTATAAATAGAACTGAACTCCTTTTTATTTTTCTTTTTACTTCAAAGTAGCAAAAAGACTTATTCTAGAGAATTCTAGATAACTATAACGGTAGTTAAAATATGTATGCATGAACATATTAGAAAAAAACTTTAAATTTTTAATTTTTTATTCTATTTTAACAATATCCTACTTATCACAATAGATGGCGCTGTTGCAAAAGTTTTTAAATTTAAACTCACATCAGAGGCGCAGTAAAGAAAGCCTTGACTGTTATTAGTTCACGACAGATGGTGCTAAACTAACCGTAAGCGGGTAACGTTTAAACTTTTATATAAAGCTACCATTAAAAACTTATTACAAAACAACAATAACACTAGTTTACAGTATTGAACTTTTTGTCTGTTGCCGCGAATTCTGCGATTAATATTGTTCACTTATTGCTTGTTTTTGAGCAGCTCGAGTTACTTTGTTTTTGATTTTTATCATTTAAGCATATAAGTATGTATATTAATCGTAAACAGGCGTATTTTCAGCGTTTGAAAAACTACGCCACTCCCATAGCATTTCATTTTACTCTTCCTACCGCTCTCGCTTTGTCGGGAGCCACAGTATAGCCTTAGCATAACAATGTAAAAGTATGTGCTCTACTCTGCTTCTAGTTTTGTTAGGTAAAAAACTATAGCTGGAGCGGGAGCAAAAAATTTAATTCTGCGCTATGCTCTGGCGTAGCGATAGCAAAAAATTGGGAGCGGTAGCATAGCAGAGCTAATAAAAATTTTCATGTGCTACAGCTCCCGCATGTCTTTGTTGTTTTTTTTTCTTTTTTTCTTTTTTTTTCTGTCATCTACAAGTATGTACATATGTATATAGTATATATGTAAAAGAAAGTCGTATTAGTTACACCATTTATAACTCAAGAACGGCTGAACCGATTTGGCTTAAAATTCAATACAACTCATAAATACAAAAATTATGTTTCAAATCATAAGCATTTGCTCAAAATTGATGTAAGCATCATTTGAAAATTTTAGTAATTCAAAAATAGAAAGAAATAAGTAAACATTTTCATATTCATACATGTTGAGTATATCGGTTATACTGATTTTGCTTCTGAACCAGGCAGTTTATTTTTAGGACGAACAAATTAATTGAGTTGCGCGAATTACTAAGAACGTGTCTGTGTCTAAGCTAATTTAAAAGATGCCGGTTAAGAAAACGTAAAAAAGGGGGAAAGTATATGTAGTTAAAAGTAATCTCGAATATTCATAGTAATTGAGTATTGTAATACATTTGTAAAGATGATGATTTTGGTTATATAAAAATGGTAAATATTTTACATAATATAGAAAAACATTTTATAATTTATTGAATTTAGAGTAAGTTAGGGATATATGGCCCATGTGGGTAATATGGCCCACCTCAATATATCCTGAACCACAAAGCAAAGACATCGCACACTGACTTCATTTCGCTCATATTTTACCAAAGCACGATTCAGTGTTGTTTGACGAGTGTGGTGGACCAGACGTGCGCACTATAGCGCGAAACATATTTTTGGTGGTAATTTTATACTATTTTGGTAAGTTTTCTTAAGGTGTTTTTTTGTTAAATTTTAATTGAAAAATATGTTTGGGAGTGTTAAATATACAGTGATTGAACCTGTTTTCTTGAAGTGGAATCTAACTTTAATAAATAACTAGTGAAGTATGCATAAATAAAGAAAAAAGTGAAAAGTGTGTGGTGTGGGCAATATGGCTCATTTAGATGTTGATAATATGGACCAGTGGGCCATATTTGACACGTATTTCATTCAAAGTCCATAATACTAAATTCTTTTATTTTGAAGGATAATAATGGCTTCAAAATCAAGCCCAGCTCCGAAACAACGACAGACGTGGCGCAAAGAAAATATGATGGAAGCAATTTCTGCAGTTAAGACTAAAAAAATGGGATTTTTGAAGGCATCTAAGCAGTACAATGTACCAAAAACCACGTTGAGACGTTTAGTGTCAGATGAGGGAAGACCTGTAGAGGTAGTAGTGGCGGCTAAACTTGGGAGGAAACCGGTTTTCCTCCTGAACTAGAAGATTCCCTTGTGGACTATATACTGCTTATGGAAGCGAAACTGTTTGGACTAACACGGAATGATATAAGATCCTTAGCACTTCAATTGGCTGTCAAAAATAATTTACCAAACCCATTTTCAATGATAAAAGAAACAGCAGGAAGGGATTGGTTGCGTTTATTCCTTAGACGTCACCCATCTCTGTCGTTCCGTCAACCAACCAGCACCTCTATAGCCCGTGCTAGAGAGTTTTCGAAGGAAAACGTAGCAGTTTTCTTTGATTTGCTCGAAAAGGAGATGGTAACATACAAATTTACCCCAAATAACATCTACAACGTAGACGAAACTGGAATATCCGTTGTGCCAAACAAAATGCCGAAGGTTTTGGCTATGAAAGGCCGGAGACAGATAGGAGCTCTTGCTTCAGCTGAAAGAGGATCCTTAATTACTGCAATTTTGTGTATGAGTGCAGGTGGATCATTCGTACCACCAATGTTCATTTTCCCTAGAAAGACGGAAAATCTTCTTCTTATGAAAGGAGCACCTCCGGGATCGATACATGCTAATCATCCCTCTGGATGGGTTCAAAACAATTTGTTTACTAAATGGTTCAAGCACTTCCTTGCTACAGTAAAACCTTCTGAATCATCACCTCTGTTGCTCATTTTAGACGGACATGCCAGTCATACAAGAAATATTGATATCATAGAGCTAGCTAGAAACAACCACGTTCGCAATCTTTCAATTCCTCCGCATTCAAGCCATAAAATTCAACCTCTTGACAAAACTCTTATGGGGCCGTTGAAAAAATATTTAACCGAGGAAATAAGGTGCTGGGTGATAAATAATGCAAAAGCATTGACACATTTTGACATTATTGAATTATTTGGTCGATCATACATGAAAACGCAAACTGGAGAAATTGCTGTCAAAGGGTTTTCTTCAACCGGAATATACCCCTTCAATAGGAATATTTTTAGCGATCACGACTTTTTAGCTGCAGAAGAAATTGACGCACCGGTAGAAAGCATGGTGAATACAGTTTTGTCCTCAATACCAACTGTACAAACTTCTGAAATTTTGCAATCGGAACACCGTTCTAATTTCGAAGAACCGATTTCTTTCGAACCTTCTACGTCCTCAGGTATGCAATCAAGGTCTTACATAAAGCCTCAAGACGATACCGGTCCGTACCAAAAAAACTTCAAACCGCGGACGAAAATCGGGAAAATCAGAACTAATTTCATCGTCACCATACAAGCAGGCTCTAGAAGAATCTCTGAAGAAAACAAAGACTGAGACGCATGTCAAGAAACTTAAGCCAAAAGTGGCAAAGCGCACCCGAAAAGAAAACATTTTAAAAAAGAAGGTACGGGTACTTAGATAGAAACTACAAAATAATTTTTAAAATATTAACTCCAAACGTGTTTTTCAGAAGAAACTTCAAAATGTAGAAGAAAACACTTCATCAGAAAGCGACGACAACTTCGTAGTAAATGACTTGCCGGATCTTAGTCCAGATAGATCTAATCAGGAGGACGCAAAATGCATCTATTGTGCCGGTCTATTTTGTGATGATAAAGGAGGAGAACCATGGATGCAATGTGTTATATGTACATAGTACAATGTGGGCACATGAACTATGTTCTGGAAACGAAAAATCATAATTCATCTGTGATTTTTGCAGCTCTTAAATGATGTTAAATATGGACCATATTAAACACATCATGGTCCATATTAAACGCACATTTTTTAAAGTGCTAAATTGAGGTTCCTTTCATTTTTCAATTATATTTTTTATTTGTGTTATTTTTTTACTATTGTTAATAACAGACTGAATTGATATGATTTTTAAAGCTTTTTAAAAAAACAAATAAATGAAAAATCGTAGAAACCGCAGTTTTTTTAACAAAAACGTTAAGGGTGGTCCATATTTAATTTGCGCTCTTTTATATGGCCGCTGTGGTTAATGTCACAAGAACGTGCCCCGTCCATCACATTTCATGGACGGCGGTGAGAACATAAACCAGCTGGACATTGGCACATTCCCAATTTAGGGACCGGACTTTTCAGGTACATTCCCTTAAATAGTAATCCTTAATACGTTTACAGTCGTCATTAAAAGAGGGGTCATTCATCCGAGGCTGTTGTTTCTTTTTCATCGGGAGTGGTTCCTACGGGGCGGGTCTCACAAAAACTTTTTAACACTTCTAGATATCAGAATGGACGGGCTAGAATCTATTCACGCTGTATAGGTAGCGAATCATATACATAAGTAGTATACAATATCAATACTCGAAATTGTATCCACGTTCTGGATTCTGGAGTCGTAAATATAAAAGTCGTTTTTAGCGATCGTGCTCTCCTACTAAGCAAATTAAAGTTCTATTTCACAAGAAAAACATTCTGATGAACTCATCCTGAGTTCATGGTTAATCCTCAAGTACAGGGCTCAAAAGCTTTCGTGGACATCTTTTAAAAGTTCAAATCTCTTATGACCCGCATGGACACACCGTCTGTAGTCTTGACATGTTGTATTCTGCGCTATTTATTTAATTCTCCAGACAGAAGAAAAGCTTCAATTGAATGAATACGATCCACATGGTTGAGTAGAGACCATTTATATTTAATTGTTGTGTTAATTTTTTTTTACTTCAAAATAGCAGCTCATTTCAATAATTAGTTCATTTAGAAATTAAATAATTCAAATTGTTAAAAATTTGATCAACCGAATTCTAGGATCAAACAAAAACTAAATATTGAACGAAACGAAATCACGTGAGAGTTGTCAAAGTTCATAACAGTTACCCAAATGTTCAGTGCACTCTGACAGTGAACGAGAAACTTTGCAGATTCAACATACCAATAGTCCAGGAGGGAGTACGCGCAAACCACTTTCAAACAAACTTTCAGCGGTTGAGTTGGACTGCCAAGGCATGGAGAGATTGAGAGCGGAAAGAGTAGAGCATATCAGCACAACGCGCCCAACTAAGGAGTGAGCAGCGCCTAGAAATAAACTATTTTTTATTTGGGAACATGAAACGTCAATGTTGTTACATTAATGTCATTTCCACTACAACAAAAGGAAAGCCGTTTGGCATCATTTATAACAATGCTAACACGACAAACACATGCATACGCGTATATTGAATTGGACACAACACAGGTTGCCAGGGGGTGGTCAGAGAGAGAAGAAGAATTTCTAGGAAGTAGTGAGCCGAGTTTGGCAGAGGTCGCGCGTGTCAGAGGCCAGAGGTTGTGTGAGTACGCGCGGTTGCAGCTTAGACTGTCACTGGCTGGCTGACTGGCAGTGAATTACGTGATCGGAAATTAAATATTTTCTTAACACACATACAAGCCTGCATATTCCAGTATACATATTGTATGAATATTTGTCTGTTGTGTTGTATTTTCCCAGCTGAAACGAAATTAATTAAAATCAAAAGTAGAAAGCAACGGAATAAACAAATGAACGAATAGAAAGACAGAAATAATAGGGATTGACAGAATAAAAATATAGATGAGAAGAACAGAGTTCAAAATAAGAGGTGGATAAACGAATGGAGCAGCAAGTAAGCAAATAATGGCATATGAAAGGAAGGGGAATGGAATCGAGTAAAGATATTACAAAACAAAAAAGTAACGAGCAGTTTAAAAATAACGACGAACAAGTGAAGCGTGCCACCGAACGGTGGCATCCTACAGCATTATCTGCGCAGCCGGAGAACAAAATGGTAAGCGGAGCTGTGTAGAGCCGGTGCGAAGGCTGTTTGGTCCAAAGAAATACGTGTTAACAAGAAATGAAAATAAATGCAAACAAATGAAAAACAAATAGACGTGCAGTGCGTGACTGAGCTGCGTAAGCGTACGAGGGCTACTGGAGAAGTCACTGAAATTTCGTAATTCGATACTAAATTGTTGACGAAAAGAGCCGTTGATGAAACTTAGTGTATATTTTCCCCAGTTTCACAAGGTTAGGTTAAGAAGCCGATCTTAGCAGGGATCTCAATTGGACAGCTTAAAACACCGGGCCGTTGTGACATCTAAATTCATTTAATACAGATCATAAGAACGACAAAACGATTTGAGACTGTAACAGATTTGTTGAGATGGCTAATGTAAGTTTCTTCTATGCTTTCTGGTTGCCCAAAGGTAGGACTATAGACATGTTTCAGTCTCAGTCTTGCAAAATCAGTTCACTGAGGATTTTATGTTAACTTTTTTTAGATTTGGGATTTAAGCAATTCCACATATTGTTATAGGATTCAGGAAAAGACATTTAAGAAGGAGGAGCTTTGTTGTGCCACTTTAATAAGTGTTATGTCTATATTTCCGGTATAAGACTATGGAAGCTACTATGGCGTAGGGTTGATGGAAAGCAGAGCAAAAGCTCCTTCTTCTAGGAAAAAAGTGAAGCTATTCATATTGTAGGGATCATAACAGGGTAGCTGCCCGTAAATCTCACCTTCAAAATTGGAAAAGTGAATTCGTTGGAACATAGTCCAGCTATTCGAAGAAAATACTGTTATGACTACGCTCAGCGTTCCGGTAATTTAATTCAAAGTATTCGAGGATTCTGAAGTATCCAAGCTTATAATTTACTATAAAGTTGACTTCTATATGGAATCATGACTATAGCTTACACGATCTTTTCTGTATACAGTCTTTATTTCTTTTTTTCTATGTATGCAATGTAACGCGGTAAAAACTTTTTTTTTAGAAAAAAAATCAAAACCCTTGACACGGACATCTCTGACTACTCTCGTACAGTATTTAAATGCTGAATAAATAAAATCTACAAATATGATATTCTAAGTTTTATAAGAATAAATTTATAAAGAAATAACAAAAACAAACGCACAAGGTAAATAAGCAGAATCAGTGTGCTTTCAATGATTGAAAAGCTGTACTTGAATAGCTACTTATAGGAAGCTAGTAAGGATTTTGAAAAAAATTCCACCGTTTTCGCATACAATTAGAGATTATAATTAACAACAAATAACTGAAGCAATAATCGTTTCGTAAGTGGGGAAAGCCGCACATCGCTGAATTGAAGGCATGTGGTGCTTTGAGGAACAGAGATAGTAGGGGTAACCAGCTCGGAATTAATTGGTACTCTTCCCTGGATTTAGTATCCATTGTATGTATCAAATGGTGGTCACGTTGAATATTCTGAAAGTGTTGGACTTTGAATCTTTGTAAATGGATGGTGGAAGAAGTAATATGTATAACTAAGAATTTCGTATATTAGAGTCTCAAGAACATAGTTGATTTTCTTTAATGTTACATCGCGTGTAGACTGATATAAATCTATCATTTCAATTACGTAGGCTCTACATGTTGCGGTCCAAAACTTTTTTTTTTAACGCTTCGCCAATATTTCGGGTTACTGATCGTGATAATAACGTTCAAAAGCTGACGACGTCTTAAAAGAATGTATTCGATTTAAGATTTACCTGGACCAGGGCGATTAAGAAAATGGTGGTGTCAACGTATTAATGGGATCACACAGATCTTCTTGTCCTTATGAACCAAGCACTTTCACGGATGAGACCGCTGCCACTATATACGAAAGGCTTATGAAACATAAATCAATTAATCCGTTTGTCAGCCGGTCGGCATCAGGCTTCTATAGTTGTGATCATTTTATAACAAGCTTGATATAAATCTGGATCGTTCCTATTTTGTAAATTCTACTTAACTCTATACTAATCTGGATTTTGTTTTTGCCGGCTACTAAGGAAAACCTTTTGTGAAAATTTAATTAAAATTAGTCTTAGGCAAGTTAAGTTTTTAAATATTCAAATAGAGATTTTTGAATACCAAAATGATTAAGTAGCTGTAAAGTCACCACATTCTGATGGACTGGCGCGCATTGGACCAGGACAGATCTTCTGTTCTAGTTCTAGTGAACGAAGCCTCATTGCAGAAGACGGTTACTGTAATTATAGCCGAGGGTTTTAATGCATGGGTATTCTCTGAGATCTCCATAGCCGGCAGGTAGCTCACAACAACTTCAGGTTGGAAAAAAATTATTCGGAAAGAAAAATTTTAAACAATAAGTGATTAGTTTTAAATTAATTTATATGGTCCAATTTTCCAAAATAGGTCAATGAGACTCCCTCGGCCGGCAGATGGCCTTCAGATAATGTGGATGAGCGCTGCCATAGTGAAATAGTACTTGCAGCAACTTCACGTTGAGTAGAACCTGTTACAATAGATGATTGATTTAAGTCTATTATATATGGTCCATTTTTACAAAACTGATCTATGGAATCTCTTCGACTAGCAGACGACTAAAACATGGTGTTGATCAATGCAGCCAGCTTGAACAGCACTTGGCACCATTTCAGTATAGGCAAGAAGGATTCATAATCACGGACCTCGACAGATGACCACCATTGTGATTATATACTCATTTAGTCCAAACATCATTTATAGATAACATTGTACATCGAGTGCAACCCATCTTAAGCTTTCTCATTGAATGAAATATCATGATCCCTCTCCTTTTACAATACAATAAACAAATATTTAATATGTTGTTTTTCATACCTAAATTTTCATAAACAAAGATCAGAATAATTTTGCGTTTAACAAACACAAATACACACATACACCAACATATGTCATATATCATACGTATAACCGCACACAAAAGTGTTTTTCTGCTCCTTCTTCAATACACAGCAACAAGAATTCAATCTGTAAGAAGTACACAATCATAAAACAAAAGCAATCCTTTCGTACCAAGCACATGCTTACCCCTACTAAGTCCCACCAGGCTTTTTAAATCCATGTAGGAGCGAAACGAAAAACTGCTACAATATATGCGAAAATATCGTATGACACGCATGCACAGATGATAAAAAGCGACAGCAGCAGCAACAATAGCAAACAATCTGTGTTGTTTATGGGCTCAACTGATCTTCTTTTGTAGACTTGTTGACCTACAAGGAACTGCGACAAGGCTTGGCTGCTGCTTTGCTGCGTTTTTAACGCAAACATTACACTTGAGTTGCCGTTTGCAACAACAACAACGATAACAGCGACAATGTCACCCAATCCAATGTCGACATTTTTCTTACGACTCCCAAAAGCGTTGTTGCCCACTTTGACGGCAATTCAGGGCATTTCTTTGAGCCACTCAACGGTTCCACCAGCTGTTTTTGTTGTTGTTTATTTTTTGATAAGTCGTACTTGCGTGTGTTGTTTTATGTGTGTCTGTATGTATATGAGCATGCGTGTGGGTGTCGTGAAAATAAAATACTCAAAACAGCAATGCGAGTCTATCCGATCTCTGCAAAGGATTACCGGCGGCAGCTGAGTGTAGCTAACGATATGTTTTTGTTATTATCAGGCAGAAAGTGACCGCAGTTGAGCCGGAAAATATACGCGAAATGGAGGCACAAAGAAATATTATTTCAGTGAAGAAAGTGATGCAAAGGTACAGCGAAGAGAAGATAGAGAGAGAGAAGTGGGAAATAACTTTTCCGCATATTTGTTTGCAAATTTCTTGCGAACACCGAGTGCCACTTGTGAGTCTTGAGGGCATTTTTTGCATGCGAATCATTTTTTAAGTGTAAATAATAGAAACAGCTGGATATTGAGCTGGATGAGAGTTTTGTTTTTTGGTAAGAGATAAATTCTGTTAAGCCCAATATTCTCTCTGAAATATATACAGTTTTAGTTTCTAGTTAAGAGTAAGTGTAAATACATAAGTTAAGAGGCCATCGAAGTCTGAAGACAGCAAGAGTTATCCGCGAGTCATTTGCCTTCAAGCTCACCGTAGATTCACCAAAGAGTTTATCACATATGTTAGATAGGTTTTCGTATTTAAGCCCACATGTTATTTTTAATATGGAGCCTACCTGTGTGAATTTATGGCTTTCTGGTTATCTCTTGACCATATTGGCACGAAGAAACCGATTCCAAGCTCAACACCTACATATATGTCCAAAGTAGTCGGTTTACAATGAGGCACAAGTCATTCAGTCTCTAAAAACGAAGCGAGGACAATGCCAAACTTCAGGTTGCTTTAAAATTTCAAAAGCTTGAAAACTTTTTCAGCTCTGCAATGTCTAAAGAGTTTTATGTTAGAAAGACGCCCAGCACGATAAGGTGTAGAAGGTCCAAGTACTTGCGATTTGATATAAATTATGATGTCAATCAGTTATAGACTCGGTTATTGCATGCCAATTTCTTATCAGATATTTAAGAAAGCTTATAAAACGGTAGGGCGCTACTAATGGGGCATAGCAGACATGGTAAAAAGCTGTAGACAACCATCTTGTGCGGGCTTTGAGGTAGCGTTATGAAGATGAATATAACTGAAATCGGAACAACACACTCCAATAAACTCTAAGACGACAAAACTAGGTCTACGTCTACGTAATCGGAACAGTCTCAAATTCTCAACTCGGCTGAATTTCTCGAAATTTCTTCAGGTATGTTTTCTACCTCTGCAACAACAAAATCTTGAGTATCCTATCTATCTATAATGCCAACAAGGACACATCCGGTTTTATCCAGCCAAAGATTGTCAACTCGGTAGCATTCTTATAAATTATTTCATGGATGGTTTTGCCGCTGTAACAACAACAGCTTGAGAAGGGAAAGGCTAATATTCCTTAAATGCATAGCTTAAACATGAACTATATGGTGACTGTTAAACCAAGCACAAACTTTTCTACAACTCTTTATATTTGCCGTGCCTTCCTTACAGAAAACCGCAATGATGACGAATAATCGATTTTATTATGCCAAGACCAGTGCTGCCACATTTGAATTAAAACAAACATATACGTTCTTAAATCCTTTATACCTACTCTCCTGACTTCTTCACTCGCCCAGCGTCAGCTGTTCAATTTATTTCACATAATGGAAGCATGAATACGTATACCGACAGCAGTGGCTTGGCCCCAAAATCAAAAAGCAAAATTTTATCATAAAATTTCCTAATGAAGCTATTACAAAAATAAAAATATCAATAAATGTAACAACATGTATAAGAAGAAAAAAATACAAAATTTGTAAAATTGAAATGAAACTTTTGCTCACACACTTAATTTGAAAACTTTTCCATCATCGTCGTACTGTCGCCGTTGTGCTATGCTCTCGCTTGGCCTTTGAGGCCATCGACAGGATATTATTACGCATTCGTATTCGTACTTTATGTGTGTGTAATGAGGCATGCAACATAAATGTTATAAATGGTAGTACAATTATGTATATTCATATATAAAATAAAGTGTGTTTGTAAGTGTGTATGTATATAAACTTATATACTATACACTTAACTCGTGTATCTTTGTAAATTAGTTAGTGGTTCAAATTTGTTTGCAGTTACAATGCCAATTACGACAAATAAAATAAAAGAAATATTGACCTTAGAGAGTCAAGAAATTTTCCGCTTATAATGTATATTTGGAGGCTAAGAAGACGCTCTTCCGATTAAGTTCTACTCACTTCTACTCACATATACTGAACTCTCTCTAAAATGTAACAGCTCTGTAAAAATCCATGTTTTTTTTTAAGATGTTTCGTTATTTTAAAATTGCTCGAGGAAGCAAAATCAACTTCTGACTCTAATTCCTTAAGTGCGGACTCGTTAGACCTCGATAATTCTTATATAAGTATATATTGAAATATAATATTTAATGTCTCGCTTATGTTACCAAGCTTTTCTTTCTTTACTTCATTTTCTACGGACTAACCGAAGGGTACCGCAACATGATATTCAACTGGGCATTTAGAAACGGCTTAACCGTCAACCTTAATAAAACTGAAATTGTTTTGTTTACCAGGAGGTATAAGATCCCAGCCGTGCCTCTTTTCTCATTCGGAGGCTCATGTCTTCAACCTGTTGATAAGGTGAAATACCTGTCAAATATTGAGAAGAGAGGAGGATGGTCAATGCCTTAGAATCGATAAGAAGCTAGAATGTATTCTAAGGGTGGTTCTTATCGGTATTTCCGATGCCCTACGGACTATACCAATAATAGCACTTAAGGTCAATTTAATCATAGCACGCATGGACATTGCCGGCAAGTACATTACTAAGAAATGTCCTCTAATGACTCAGGGAAGCTGAAAGGATCCGAACAAGGACAGCTCCAAATTCTCTCTTCCTTCAACTGCAATCAGAAAAAACTTGGATGACTCCGTCGAAGAGACTACTCGTTGCGGGTTTTGCTCCCCTCACATGTATAAGTGGATGCTAGTTTTTGGTTGAATTTTGTCGAATAAACGACTCTGTCTAATAAATTGATAATAATGAAATATTTTAATTTTAAATTTGGAGCATCCAGCACTAGGTTACGAGATTGGTATAAGTCACCCATATCCTCTAACAGTCGCCAAAGTGCCTTCTTCTTCATAGCAACCATTCCTTAAGGCATCTCATTCATACCATTTCAATTTTTACTGTCGAAAGTCTCATGTGCTTGAATTGAATTGTATACAACCGCCAGCAGTGTCCCACCGCCTAAACCAACAATTGCGCTTTCTAACACTGTATTGATTCAAAGTTCGATCACCGTTACCGAATAAGAGCTGACCAATTGCAAAAAAAACACAAAATTGAGAAGTTATCGAACGAGACGACACACAGCCGAACGTGAAAACGTCTCTTTATCTGGGCAATTTTCAATTCTCCACTCAAGCACCGATACACGAACACACATCACGAACTGATTGACTTTTTGACTGTTCGCCTGGATGTCTGTCACCAACTTTTGCTGGTTTATGTACATGAATGGAAGAGTAACTACGAAGGCTATTTCGAATTCTGATGCAAATTGATTTTTGTGCTTTGCGCGCCTCAGTGCTGCCGGCGCCTTCTGCACGCTTTCGCCTTACATGCTTTTTACCAGTGGAGGAAGGCAGTAGCAGCGACGTTACGTGTCACTTCCGTACTGGACTTTTAGAGTAATGGTTCCAGAGCTAGTTTTGCATTAGTTTCTTTTTAAAATCTTTTTATCGGTTTATCTGATGGCTTGTTCATCTGTTTCTCAATGGTCCGTCCCTTTACGTGCACTTGCAGATTTTCGTTAGTTTGCTATGGATTTGGGTACTTTGTGTGTTTGTATTTGACGTATTTTGCATCCGAAATGACACGTAGGGCTGGTGATAAGTTTGAAAAATGATACTTGTGACAGTGGCTTCGAGTATAATGAGTGGAGCTTGTTATGGATTTTCACAACGCGAAAAGCAGCTGCATCCTTATTCCATACCCAATATATAGTACTAAGAACGCTTTGGGTTTCGGTAAAGTTATACTGGTTGGCTCTCACGCCATAGACCCACAGGTCCTTCATAATGTCAAGTGAACAGTCGTCAACGCTGCTTGAGAAGTTTAATAGAGATTTGATATCTAATTATGTTACTTCATGCAGTCTATTGAACTCTGATGATCCCAGATTTTTAATATTGATTGTAGATAATTTCGAATGTTTTTAACGTCTCTCTCATGACTGCTTCCCTGCTCATCCGTCGCGATAGTAAAACCTGACGTATGTATTTTATCTCCGTTCCTTTGCATATGCTCTTAGCGATCATGCAACAACGCAAAGAAGTTCGAACATAAACGAGATCATATCAGAATCTTACGCAAAGGAACATTACAGTTCGCAAGCAATCATAGAACTCTGAAGAAAGTGCTTCGTTTTGTTAACACATAGACTAAGACCAAATGGATATAATCAGAGATTCAAAGAGGCTAAATCAATATCAATATGTCATTTATATTTCTTTGGAAGGACTACATGTATGTTTCAACTACGATCGTCACAGTTTTGGAAGTTCAAGAATTTATTGGCATTCAATAATTTCCATAGATTCTTTCGGAAATTTGACGCTTCTATCCCTCCATTCAACGGCATTCAAGCGCCGGCACTGTTTGTATTTGGCGTTGGCACCGAACAAGTTGAGTTATAGTGGCAATATACATTTTTTCTATTGCTATTTTCGCACTTTTGCTGCAAAGTGGCGCTCAGGACTCCGCCAACCGGTCAGCAGACGCCAAAGTGATTGTCCAAAAATAAAAATTAAAAGAAAGAGAGACGCACACACAAATAAAAATAGGAGAAAACAAAGTTAAAAATTGCTCCCAAAGCGGGTTCATGCAAATCAAACGCCACTGACAGCAACTGTGCCAACACGCTTAGCCAAGTCTAAGGGCCAGCGCGACACATGAGTTATGCGGCCTGAGCTCGTACTAGTATGAAGTGGGACGCGACGTAAGTTGTGCGGCGTTGCTTCAATGCGATTTTAGGTAGTACTTTGTGTTGAAAGCATAAATAGTAGCGAAGTCTGAAATGGAGTGAGTGCAAAAGTTGCAAAAAAGCAACCAACTCCCATCTGGCAGTGCGACGCGCTGCGGGTCACTTTGGGCGTACGCAAATAGATTTTAGTGACTCTGTGCAATGCGTACTTAGAGTGGACAATAGACTCCGGGTAGGGGAAATAGTACAACAATGACCGGCGGCTATAGATTTCATGTAACACCATGCCAAGTGCAATAAGATTCGGAAAATTGATTGCCTGTACTTTGGGAGGCGACTATGACTATGTGTTATACATAGATTGTTCATCTAAAATCATTTATATAATTTGGTAAGTTTTAAGATTTATCAAGAGGATATATTTTGATAGTTGAAATATTAAATTTCATTTGGTAGTGGTTAAATCCACGGAATATTTTTTGTTGATTAATAGTTAAAGCTGTAATTCGAAGCAACTCCATACCTATAGGAAAGCTGCTCTTACGGATAGACTTTAACCATGATGAATAGGAAAAAAACTTTGTTTGGAATAAGATACGGATAGCTCAAGACCACGCTGTGGAATATATTAGTTATAGGCTCTAGAAATATAGTTACCGCAACCGGAATTCATTCAAGTGTTATCTTCAATAAATATCTATGTCTCCCTTCGAAATATATTGTGCGATTGCTCATATACGGAACAACACTTCAGAGTTCTATTTTAGAGCCGACCTCTTGAAACGAGCATAGATGAAACAAGTTACATCAGCTGAATTGTTTCTATATGAACCCGCCAGTCAAATTTGTTCAGATTCTCTTGCTCTGTACGTTTTTAAAACGGAATAAAAAATGAATTCCACTGCATTGTAAAGATTAAGATGGAAATGCTGAGGATTAACGGTAACTGACGAAGCCTAATAAGCCCCGGAGCGTATGTGTGAACGGAAGTTAAGTAGTGT
The DNA here is from genome assembly GCF_016617805.1 of Bactrocera tryoni. NCBI lineage: Eukaryota > Metazoa > Arthropoda > Insecta > Diptera > Tephritidae > Bactrocera > Bactrocera tryoni. Next base: position 51,302,936 of record NC_052501.1, read on the forward strand.
TAGGAACAGATAAATCAGTTCTGGTTGTGGAACCGCTTCTTTAATAACACAGTACAACAGCTAATCTCGGGGGTGAGAAATTCCAAGTCATGGAACTAGGTCAGTATAGTAAAACCCTCAAAGGGTTTGGCGTTCGTATGTGTCAGTTTTTTTTTATGACCTTTTAAATTTTTTCCTTATCTTGATGTTTTTTTTTTTTTTTTTTAAAAAACATAAAACTACGTTTTTGCCAAAATGTTACAACTAAGCGAAAAAACATCAAGATAAGGAAAAAATTTAAAAGGTCATAAAAAAACTGACACATACGAACGCCAAACCCTTTGAGGGTTTTACTATACTGACCTAGTACCATCACACTGACTTAGAATTTCTCACCCCCAGACAATAATTCACGATCGGAGCGGATAAAAATCCGAATTCGTCTCAATTATATAGATCCGACTGTCTTGACAACAAAAAGGTCTAGTCGACATCTGCTATCTCATTGATCCTCAATACCAAGTAGGGCATCTTATCGATTCTCTCAATCGCTGGAAAGATTTTTTTCTGTCGAAGAGAGTTTCAAACCAGAGAGAGTTCTTTGTAACCTCCTAACATTTGTTTTTCCTTACTAATTTTCTCAAAGTTTAATTAGGTACAAAATTTCATTAGTTTTATTTAAGGGCTGAAAACCACATTTAAAGTTTAAAATCGTACTTAGCTGATTGAGCAAAAATTCTTAGGTCGGACTCACATTCCAAGTTGGAAGGAAGTTCTGTCGCTCCAGCATACGAATTACCAAAGATCCGACCGTGTGCTAAACAGAAAAAAGTCTATTAACATAAAAAATTAGTTTAACTCGGTCTTCGAAGAACTAGATACCTTAGAACGAAAAAGCGGATAAAGAAAGAAGTTTATGGAAAGTGATTAAGTGGTCAATGGAATGAATAATACATAGTTTCGAAATGTAGTGATGGTCTTTCAGAGATCAGAAAAGTTAGGAGGAGTACATATTAGACTTCAACTACTAATAGCTAGTAATTCCATGATAATATAAATAAATGGCGTTACATTCTCTTTAAGGGTTGAGTTCTACTTAAAAAGAAGTAAAAAATAAAATGCTAACTCGTTCATATTGACATCAGAAAGCTTAGGAGAGTAGAGATCATATTTTATTACTACCAAGATAGTTGCTCCAGGAAAATGCAAAATTGTATGCACAAGTAGTCCCTCTTTGAGTTGAGATCTACAAGTTCTGAAGTCATCAGACATGAATGAAGTGTATGAAAGGTGATCGAGTGCCATTATACTGAATAAAATATAGTGTCTTGACTCCGTCTTTGAAAAACTAGAGAAGTTAAGATCTCACTACTAATATGCTAGTAGCTTTGTATTCTCTCTTAGGGTAGAGCTTTACTTAAAAGCAAAGTAGAGTAGTAGAGAAATAAAGTCTAAACTCGTTCTTACTGAGATCAGGTCGGGTGAGCAGAGATCAGATTTTTACTATACTAAGCCAGTGGTTCCATGAGAATGAAAAAAATGCCTGTAATCCCTTTATGAGTTGAGATCTACCTAAAACTAAATAGTTCTGGCCACCGGGACTCGAAAAACGAATTCGGCTAAGTACTTAACCCAAGTTTAGCGAGAGCGGAGCGGCTAAGCATATACAGCCCTGAAACAGCAAATCTTCGCCAACAGTTGAAAAGTTTTATATAACGGTTTTGCCGTATTTGTCAACTTTTTTAGATATTAAAAATATTTACACAGACCCTTGTGTTTCTACAAATTCAATTCTAGGTGCTCGACGCCGTATGCACACTAATCAAATTTAGACAAACTTTGCGATGGTGAGATTGTATGAAAAGCACATACACACAATTAACATATGTATATGTACATATATACATATAAATGCAACAATAACAACAATGCATTAGAAAATAACAAAATTTTCATTTTGCACTGTTCACCTTATCCGCTTGTAAGTTAATAAAGCAAATAAAAAAGTTTTTCCATGTACATGCACTGAAATGCAATAGGTTAACACACACACACACAGATAAATATGTAGGTACATACATGCACCTGCATAAATGTAATTTGCGCACGATTCATGCATTTGTACAATTTGTATGGAGCAAACTGATTCAATGAAGCATTTAAAGGCTTGTCGGCGAAAAGTGCAAGCACCCGCTTCATAGCGATGAAAAGAGGGAGAGTGAGGTGATGAGCGGCGACGCTATTTTATGTTGGAAGAATACTACAGCACCGGAAGTTGGAAGTAGGAAGCCAGTCAGGTAGAACGTGGTAGTCAGAAATTGAAGTAAATAATCGTTGGCTTCCAAACCCGACGGCCGAGGCGTGTGCAAATTCAAAAAGACTGATGCGCTGATTAAGCTTCTATTCAAAGCACATACATGTACATAGAGTCATTGGTGAACATACTGACAGTTTTATAGCGTCCAAATTCTGTTCCTGTTCTACATTGGTTGAATGCCTATACATTTATCTCTGACTTGCTTTGTGCTCTGTGTAGTTATGCCACCTCTAGAACGAGCGCTGTGTGTGTGTTGATTGCTGCCGCTGTCTCGTAGGTGAAAATTCCATCAGCGCATTCCAGTCGACAACACTTTGTCTCTTTGGCGTTGTCGTTGCTGCTTAGTGGCCCTCTTTGTCACGGCATTTTAACTTTGATTCGCATTTATACTTTTATCAAACGGTGAGCGAGCATCCTTTAACATTACATTTGCATATAAATTTGTAGAAATACACCCGCGGCCAAGCGTAACTTACCACTTGATATTTTTTCACTATTTTAAATTTTTTTCGTTCTTTGGGTAACTATTTTATGGATTTAATAGATTACGGGGAATATATCGATGGCTCGAATATATTTGGTTAACTGTTGACTTTAATCTGGCCCATTTGTAAAATTAAATTGATACAACTTTTTTTATTTGCTCACAAGTCTTTGATTTCATTATTACTAATTCTTGTAATAACTTAACAACATTTTTTGTTTCAATTGAAAATGGAATTACAACATATTCAAAAAGAATAACGGGAAATCTAATATGGCGTCGGTCCACCTCTAGCGGATATTACAGCTTCGATACGAGCAGGCATTGACCCAACAAGTTTCTCCAAAGCACTGCTTGAAATTTCCTCCTCCCAAACACTTTCTAACATTTTTTTTAGTTCTGGTTTACTTTTACTTTTTTGACAGAACTTATTTTTTTTTAAATATTTTATATTTGTGTAAGTCAGAGATCACTTCGTTAAAACTTAACGGAAAAATTCCATTACCGCAACAAGTACCGTTACAATGAGTGATAGAACACGTTTTCGCTAGAAATTTCTTAATGGTAAGTTACGCTTAGCCGCGGGTGTACATATATTAACGTTTACGAATATTAAAAGCTTGGTTGCAAAATTTGCTTTCATTGGATGTAACTCTACTGCATTTATAAAAAAACTGTTCCCGGTTTTATAATTGTTCTGATTTTAATACTTTCTGCTAAAAAGTGGCAAAAATTCTAAATAATCGAAATTATTAAAATTACTTAAATGGTAAACTGTTCTCATTTTATTAATTTTGCTACTGTGAGAAAAAATACTTGCATGCAACTTATAATTGTTTTAGTTTCACAAATTTTTCTGCATACTGGTTCTTTTTGTTAAATAAAAACTAGTCCCAATTATCAAAAACTATTGCTTATTTATAAATATTATAGTTTTAATGTTTTTTGCTAATATGTTCGTAAAAATGCTAAATAATTGGTATAATATAAAAAGTTCCCAATTAACTTTACTACTACAAGAACAATTATTTACATGCAATTATAATTGTTATAGTTTTATGCAGGAATTAAGCCATCAACAATTTCAATAAAAAAAATCTTAAAAATACCTACTTTGAAAAACTATATCAAATATTGCAAACACTGTTCTCAGTCTGTTTCTGAAACCAAAAAAATACGGGTTTCGGAGATCGGCCTATGAAGGAAAAATAAAACAATATATATGAAAAAGAATTATATAAATAAATTTAAATTTGAAAAACTGCTCTCAGTTTACAATTTTTGCCAAACATAAAGCTAGTTTTTTCAGATCAGTCTATTCGGCCCCGATACGCAAATTAATAGCTTTTTTTTTTATTAAACTGTTCATAGTAACAGATATAGCATACCCGAAAACCAGAATGAGGGTGAAATAGTATCTATAAGGGGAAAGCATCGATGAAAGTCCAAAAGTCATTAAATTTACTCGTATAACCCTTTTTTCTAGGAAATACAATGCCTGGATTCAAAATTTTGTTTTCAAAAATGTTTCGTGGTTAGCTTTCATAAAGCATAGTGATTAACGAATTTAAGAAGTTTTAGAAAGTCTGAGTACGGATACAGAGAACCTTGACATTAGTGGGAAAAGGGTGTACTTCTTAGATAATGTGAGAGATCATTCATTCTCAAACTACATAAGGAGCGTATAAACTGTTCAAGCAGAATATTTCCCATAGGAGACTTTTGTTCCAGTTATACTTTCCGCTCAGTTCTCCGATGCTGGATATAAGATAAATTAAGGGACCTTTTGAAGTCTTTATAAACTGAATAATAAGTCCTATTACCTTTATCTACCTTAAATGCCTCACGTTTACGTCACTTGATATATTTTAATACTCTCCACACGGAAACCTGTTTGAAAGTCAAAACCACTAAACTTTGTTGCGGTAAAAATGCCACTCACCTGGCACAAAGATTTGTCATTTATTCCATTCACTGAGTCAATGCGTTTATGCCGCATCATTGCTGCATGAATAGTTGCCGTAGCAGCACTTATTTCACCGAATTCTCTCCCTTAGTTGGATCCACACGTGAAATGCACGTAGTGTGTTTCATTTGTGTTTGTACAGAGAGTTAGGTTTTCCTGCAGTCAATAGTGTTCGCATGTGCCTGTCGATCTTTCAGCTGCTGGTGACAAAATCCAATTGCGTCACAGTCAATTGAATCTAAAGTTGCAATGCGGCAGCAAGCGGCAACAATAACAACAGCGCCAATCTGCCGCTTCTGGCAGTCATCGCTGAGTGCTCACGACACTTATGTATCTGGAAATTGGCGCTTACATATATGTTTACATACTAAACAATAGTAAAAAAAAACCGCCACGAATACTTTTCCACGCGCCAGCAGGGTTGCCAAGGGTATATCACAAAACCTCATACTATTTGCAGCGTTCTTGTAAACTGATGTTCAAAATGGTTCAATAAGTAAAGCCGGTAGTAGCGTCTATCTGGTGAGGGTTGAGTGATTGAGATCAATTAACCGGGCGTGAGTCACTAAGGATTTGGTTTCTTATACTCGTAACATTAAAATAGACTTAAAGATTTGTTAGTGGAGTCAATTTTCTGAAGAATTTAGCATGAATTCCATAGTTTATGGATTCTTGAAATTACCATCTAACTGGCGTCAGTAAAATAGACTTAAAGATTTGTTAGTGGAGTCAATTTTCTGAAGAATTTAGCATGAATTCCATAGTTTATGGATTCTTGAAATTACCATCTAACTGACGTCAGTAGCTTCTGGGGCTGGAACAATGAAAAGTCCCAATCTAAAAATATTTCGGGAAGCTCTTTTCTGCTGGTATCAAAACAGGGTTCGCAAATATTGAATCTGATTTGGGCTGTAAGTGGCCGTTGATGGACTTCGATTATACCAGTGAAGACCCAAACTGAGATGTTATTTTAAGAGTAAGACTTTCATGCTCTGAAGAACGCTGTTCAGTCTTCTTTTGACTCATTGTATTTTCAGTTTCAGGTTTGGTTGTTATAACCCATCTTATTGAAGCTGGAATCCATATATGTAACTAAACTATAGGGAAAGTAATATGAAGTAAGAGCTGATTTAAAAAAAAAAATTATTGAACCAAACTTTAAAATTCTTTAAAACTGCCAGCGCAATTTCCAACCATTGAAGGCGTCACGGACACACCTTACGCATATACAAGTGCTCCGTCACAATGCCATGTACCACAGATTTTGATAAATTTAACATCTGGGCAATTAAATGAATACTTCGTCGACAGTCTAAGTTCAAAACTATGCGCACACGGGTCATATTGTCGGTGTTTATCGAAGCTGCACGTCTCCCAGCATGGTCTACGTCAGGGACCTCTTCGGGGCCCTCCAAAAAGGCCTGGTACCACCGAAAAACAGCACTTCTTGCTAAAGCAACATCTGGATATGACTGCTTGAGAATATCAAAGTCTCTGTCGCAGATTTACCGAGTTTCACTCAAAATTTCATCGCTTACCTCTGCTCTGACGAACGCTGCATTTCTATCCTTCTAAACGGCTTACCATGCGGTTCTCAAAAGTATCGAGTTTTGGTTGCAGTTACTTTTAGTCTCATATATAGTATGTATTTAATTAGGCTTGTCGACATCGCATCGAAAATGACACGACTTTCGGGAAGACATTTTATCAACTAAAGAAGATTTACATACAAGAACTTGGTGCCGTTTGTTCAGTTTGTATGGCAGCTTTATGCTCTAGTGGACCAATGGCGGCGATTCCGATAAATGAGCAGCTTCTTGAAAAGAAATTAATAAGTGCAAAATATCCTCTCTATATATCAAAACTAAGGGATTAGTTTGCGTATGTACTCGAACTGGCTAGCGAACATGACTAAATCGACTCAACTCGCCACGCTGATTAGCGTCATAAATTCTCCGACATTACAACTAGGTGCCACAAACTTCTTGACAAACTACATATGTATATCCTAGTTGGGGTAAACACATTTCTAATACATTTTAACACTTTTCGAAGGAAGCTTCCAAAGTAGTCTCAGTTTAAGATTGTCTACATGAAAAATTCCAATCTCTCTGAAATTAGTTACATATAATGGCAACTCGGTTCTTATTTCAACATCTCACTTCTTCTGTCTCGCTTTCCCCATTTTTCTTTTTCATTCTTTTAAATCATTTCACAACCGATTTATCTGTCGCCATGTCTCCCGCCTCGCCTCACCGAATTTTGTCGCATCAGCTTGTGTGCTTATAACTGTTATTGCTTTATATTTTATAGTTGTTTACTATTATTTATATATTTAGTTAACCCTACGAAAAATATCAACCTAAACTTACCACACATCTCCGCGGCGACGTTTCCATCTTGCACTGTTTCAATTCGCTCTATCGATTGGCCTGTACAGCAGCTTGTTTAAAGGTGTTGCCCTCAAATAGCTCATAACATTGCTTCGTGTTAAATTTTTAACGCTTTACAACACTTGAACATGACTCAGCAAAACTTGCGGTGGCAGCGACCGAGGCAATCTCTCAGGTCTACGAGGCAACAGCGTAACTGTGTGTAGCAAGAATCTTGTAAGCAGCGAGAGTAGTAACCATTTTGTAGTGTTAGTCTTTTAGGATATACTTTGCCGAAGTAGTTGAAAACAATGGCTGCTTAAGTGTTAGGTTTTTTTGTTGGCTTTTTTGATATTATTATGTAACGTATTGGCAATGCGTATCATCAGTTGATATCAACATACTTGAAAACACGCTCCGCTTTACTAAGAATAGTGATGAAAAAATTGGGAAAAAAGATTTAAGTGGCAGATGGGAGAGTTAGGGTATGTACATATGTGAATAAATCTTTTAGGATCATGCGAACTGTTCCCCGGAAGTTTTCTGTCTTAAAAACAATTCATCATTTAAATATTTGCGAAAGCTGCACAATTCAAGAGTCGTAAGTCTTAGAAATTAAGTAAGCAAATTTAAAATTGGGGAGCTGTTCACATCTTAAAAATGTTACATTCAATATTCGTTAAGTCACAAAGGTAATTGGATGACTTTTCCAACATCAAAAGAAATATACGTTCATTCAATACTCCTTACGTCAAAAAAATTCAAATGTAAAATTTAAATTTGTAAAACTGTTCCCACACAAACAATTTTAGGTAAACAATGATTCTCAAAAAATAATTTTTACAAGTTATTTTGACTGCCAAACAAATGTTACAAAACTTCCGAAAACATCATAAGAGTAACTTTAAGCTATGATCACTCACTCACCTTGAGAATATTGGCTTTATTGGCTTTAACAACTTAAACCTTGGAAAAATTAATATGATGGAGACTTTGTAAAGTTATTGAGGGAATGCAATTAAAAGTAAATAGTACAACAACTCTTCTCGTAGTTATCGGGGTATCCTTTGCTTTTACTGATAAGATAAAGCTTTTAGATTTGTATAACGAAGGTTATACGCAGAAAACTCGCTTGTTTTAGAATAACGAAGCATTGTTCAAAATTTTTAACGCTTCTTACTATTTCTATTACTAAAAACACTACATTATTTTAAGTTTTCTGATAATAAAATTTGAAGCACAAAATGTTGGTAAAAAAGTAATGACATATGATCATATATACTATGTATGCACACTAGAGTGATTCAAAAAAAAAAAATTTTTTTTTTCGTTTGGTACTCGAAAAAATAAGTTCCTAGACACCTCTAAGAAAGCCTCTCCAAACATGAGTTTTTAATTATAACGGGACGGTCCTCCTACATACAGTTTTCTATTTTTTCTTATTATCAGATAGAAAAATTTATATCTTGCTTCCAACTACTTGAAAAAATATCTTGTTCCTTAGATTTTGTGGGAAATTGATTGCTCTACAAAAAGGTCTATTATGATTTTTTCGTAAACCCAAACGTTTAAAAGATATTAACAGTTTAAGTTTGATTATTTTTGGGAAAATTTTTTATTTCATATGAATTTTATAACTCAATAAAAAAAAATATTTTGTACCAAACGAAAAAAAATTTTTTTTTTAATCACTCTACTGCACACTTATGTTAAAGAGCGATAATTTTGATTTACTAATTTTCATACTCTTTATACTCTAGCGACCTGTTGCTACAGAGTATTATATTTTTGTTCACCTAACGGTTGTACGTATCACCTAAAACTAAACGAGATAAATATAGGGTTATATATATGTATATAAATGATCAGGATGACGAGAAAAGTTGAAGTCCGAACTCCGATCCCTCCCTATATAACAGTACTACTAAAAACTACGCCGGAGACATTAAATTTCACCTTCGACATGGTATTAGAGAACTTTATGGGGACCGGTGTAAAAATTGGACAATAGGCGTGGTACAGCCCATTTTTTGGTGAAATCACATATCTCGGGATCTGACTGACCGACTTCAATTAAATTGGGTATGTAGGAATATTTTTATATCCTTATGTCACGGTGCAAAAATCGTACAACAACTACGCCTATTTCCCATATATGTAACACATTTTTAAATTCCACTTGATTTTTTCACTTTTCTGTACACAAATCAAAAAGCAATTAATATAACGAGACACAATTTTGTACTAAATTCTTTTAAAGAACAAATGTACAAACCCCAACAAAACTGTTTTAGCACCTAGGTACCGAACGTGTGGCCCCAGTATATGTAGTTGACTTTTAACCGAAAATATCGGTCAATATGTGAGATATACAATTGAAATTCAGAGAGAATCCTTTTCTGACAATACTAACTCTGTGTATCAAAAATGGGTTAAATTGAGTCAATATTTCCCTGAGCCCCCATATACCTATTATAAAGATTTTCGAACTTCCAGGTGACTTTATGACAGATATATCGGAAAAAATTTGAGTTATCTCAATGAAAATAAAGAATATGGTTTACCTGTAACGTATATCTTTGTAATTAAAATAGATACACTTGAACGAAAACTTGACCCAGCCCCCACATAACTAACATCAAGATTTTCGAATACTAGCTAAATTTACCCCATATGATTGGTGATGGTATGTGAGGTGCATCTAACAAATCTTATGCTGAATAAAGCATATGTACTTGTATGTATTAAATTGCTTGGAATCAGATCCACTGGTTGCAATAGTATAAATTGCTCGGTTGCACCCGACCATAACCCTTTCTTACTTGTTTAATTTCGACTTATTTTTCTACAACCAAAAAACTACTTCTTCTTCTTTACTGACGTAGCCTTAGTACTTCCTGATTCCAAAGCAACTTTTTGTTTTGAAATCGGATTGCATCTTCAACCCCAACTCCGGCCTTGAAATTTCGGAAATTCGCCTACGCATCTAATGACAAAATGTATAAAACAAAAGTTATTTGTCACGTCATTTGCTACCGAAATGGTATATGTGATCATGGCCGTAGGACGAACCGTTCCCGAGATACGAGCGAAAAGGCGGCGCGCCACAGCGCAAGGTGAAAGTTGTTGCAGCTCTCAGCTAACCTGTATTGGTCACCCAGAACCCACCGCGTGGAGGTGGCTGCTCTTGGGGTTCCTCCCAAGCCCAACCCAACCAACCAACCATATGTCAGGCTTGTTTTAGTCTGAATCTGTGTCAA